>NC_042620.1:197404825-197704825 GCF_901001135.1 Rhinatrema bivittatum | reverse complement strand
TCAAAGGGGCTACTGAGCTCTCCTCACTTTCAGGCTCAAGGAGACCTCATGAGCCAAGGAAGTCATCGGGGAATCTTTCTCCATAAGATTTCCAAGCAGTCCGGCATTGGAGGAATCCTGCTGACTGTTGTTACGAAGCACAAAGCTGTCTATCAGCCCAGGAGGAGGATTTGTAGCAGATAAGGAAAGGAAAATGCACATTTGATCTTTACATTTACTCATCTTAATATATAAATCAAGGAAAGTAACACATGAAATAATACCATGACCGCCAAGTCCTAGAGAACATCCCCCATCTTGCTCCGCCCTGAGAGATGAGCTTTGTCGGTACATCTATATTTTAAAGCAATAACGCTTCCTGAATATAGGCTGATATAGTGGGTGGGGAGGGGGTTCTTTTTTTTTCTTTTAATGTTTTTGGATTAAAGATGTGGATTTAGCACCAAGTAATGATCATTATTGTGTCAATTATGGAATTTAGTGCAGCTCAAAGATAGAGATGTTATATTACTTAGATCCCTATGAAGCTGGCAAAAACCAGACTGTGTAGGGATTATTCCTTTTTCCAATTGGCTCATTAGACATGATATATTACTGAACTGTAGAGATTTTTTTCCCAAGTATATACCTATATACGTGGAAATCACCAATATGGTATAATTAAAACATTCTCATGCAAATGAAAATGAAGTGTTTCATGTATCATACCTAAAGCACCTAAATGTGTCCAAAAGAGCAGAATATAAAAACTAGATAAATATCAGCCATAATATGATACTCCCAGTCTGACTTTATATGTTAACAGGTAAGACTAGATAAAGTGATTAACATATCAATTAGTCTACTATGGGAAACCAAGTGATGTTTCCCAGACTGGAGTCTCAAAGCCACATGGAATCCAGCCTTTCAAAACAATTTTAACATTTTTACAATCAACAGCACAACACTGGACTGCCTACCTTAGCAATATTCAGTCACATACAGGGTTTGTAGACTGCTTTCCCTCTGGAAAGTGCATTCTCACTCCCTTCTGGTTTGATCAGGATAATTTTATAGGAGCTGCCTCTCCTGGATTCATAGGGGCCTTTTGAACCCAGCTGGGTTTACACTCTTGAGCTCCCCAGCTGGTCCCACCCTCAGGGCTCTCCCTGCCCGAGCAGGGTCCTGCCCACCAGGATTCTCTACCTCTGAAGGATTTAAGGTAGACCAGACATCTAGTCTGGTACTACATATGTAACAAGGGGGAAAATGGGGTCACTCTGTTACATATCCCCCCCCCCCCCCCAGTTTGTATCCATTGGTCCGAGCGTCACTACTTCTGGACCCCATCCAGCGAAGTACCATCTGGCCTCCCACCATCTAGGTTTGGGGTTAGGGTCACACCAGACAACATTGTTAGTACCACCAACCACAGTCCTCGCCCAGAGTACACCTACAGTCCTTTATCTGAGTCCATCTGTAGCTCCAGTTTCCATTTCCACCCTAGTGGGACTCCTTGGACTGCCTGTAGGACATGTGGTGAGTACTCTTCCCTCATCTCTGTGATGACTTGAGCCTCCTCTGCACTGTCGCGACCCACCCCCTCAAGTGACACCAATGCAGTGTCATGCATTGGCTCCTCAACAGTCCCTCTTGCTGGGGTATTCACTCTCCTTTTCGCACAACTATCTGTGGCCCCCTCCTTCTGGAATCTTCATGGCAGCAGCTCAATTAGGCTTCTCTGTATTCCCTCTCTCTAGGGACTCCATAGCCTCTGCAGCCTCTTCAAGTGGGCCCTTGGCAACACCTCTTAGGCTCCTCAATACTGCCCCCTTCTGGGCAGTCTGTATTGCTCTCCTCAGGACTCTTTTTAGAGTGTGGGCATCTACAGGGCCTTCTTCGGGAGCTCCTGTAGCGCCAACCTCAGGCCTTCCTGCAGCACGCCTGGCTCTCTGTGAGACCTCTCTCAGGGCTCTCTGCAAGCCAGTGCTTTAAGCACCTCCATGAACTCTCGGGTAAAACAGTCATTGTAGATCCATCACTCGGGCTCTTCTTCTGCTTAGTTGCATTCCCCTCCACAGAATCTTGCCACTAATGACCCCGTATGGGCTTCAGCCCCATTGCTGCTTTCAGCCCTCTCTGGTGTGGAGTTTCACTGAAGTGTCCAGCTCCAGTCATACAACTCAGACAGCCACTGTGCTTCTTCAGCTTCCAGGAGCCCTACAGCCTCGCCTGACTTCACTTCTGGCAGGCTGGCAGTTTTTCAGTTCACTCACTACCAGAGTGTTCTCGCTGGTGACTTGCCTTAGCTCTGCCTCCCACTGGGTCACTTTCGTTGTAGTCTCCTGTAGTTCAGCAACCTTCTGCTGCCATTTAATTCTGCCTTCCTCTCTCTGGGCATCTATGGCATCTGGGATTGGCTTCACTGACTCCACTGATATGGCTGGCTTTCCATCTGCCACACTTCCAGTTTCAGGTTCCCCCTTCTCAGGCGGCTCTTGGGACTGGGAAACTCCCACGCCACAGAAGTACATAGCAATGCATTTCTTTTAAGTTCTCTGGCTTCTCTTTCTCCTTTTACCTGCACTGCAATACACCCACTGGATACAAACCAGGCTCTCTGGCCTCTGCACTTGCTAGTAGTTTCACTTTCAGTCTGGGCCACGCCCTGTTCCACAGTGCACAACTATTTTTCTCTTTTTTTCTCTTTAAAATGGAAATAAAAAGTGGAAAAAAAAAAACCCCTTCCTCACTGGAGCTGACTGTACTGAATATAACAGTTCTATCTTCAGAAAGGGCTTGTCCCCTTAGTCTACAAAGAAAATGTCTACCTTGCCTGCAGGCCCACAGACCACTACCAGTTTAAAGGCAGTTTTCAGGTTTTTTTTTCTATGCTCTTCTATGAGTCCACAAGCCTTTACCTTCCAGTGCTCATGTACACAATTTAACAGCACTGCTTTTCCTCTGTCCTAGCCGCCTTCCTTAGGCAAGGCTAGACCAATTTTCTTTATGCCTTATTTCACTGTGCTACCAGATCCACATCTTTTTTCTGCAGCACTGCTTTGCCTTCAACTACTTTAACAGGCCACACAACAAACCTCACAGTCCTCCCTTTGTGGCGTAGGTTCAAATCCCACTTCTTACACCATATGTGGGAAACAGAGTGGTGTTTCCCAGGCTGGAGAGACAAAGCCACACTCCAGTCTTTAAAATGTTTTAACTTTTATTTGTACAACCAACACAGCACAATACTGACTGCCTACCTTAGCAGTATTCAGTTACACAAAGGGCTTGTAGACTGCCTTCCTTCTGGACAGTGTACTCTCGCTCCCTTCTGGTTTGGTCAGGATATAATTTTTTTTACAGAAGCTGACTCTCCTGGAGATGCGGGGGGGGGGGGGGCTTCTGAACCCAAGCTGGTCCCACCCTCAAGCATCTCCCTGCTTCAGCAGGGTCCCACCCACCAGGCTCTCTACCTCTGTAGGATTTAAGTTGGACCAAGCGTCTAGCCTGGTTCTGCACATGTAACAAGGGGGAAAACAGAGTCACTCTTACATATCTCCACCCAGTTTGCACCCACTGGTCCGAGCATCACTACTTCCCCCTTGGATTCCATCCAGGAAGTACCACACCGCCATTCCCCTTCATCTGGCCTCCCACCAGCTAGGTTTGGGGTCAGGATCATAGCAGACAACATTGTTAGTACCACCAACTGTTCACTGTAAAAAAGGGAAGGGGATAAAGAACCACAGAGATGGAAGGGTTACTTATGGCAGTGGTGTTGATGTCACATAAGAGTGTTTTTGCAGGGACAAAGCGATGGGGTGAGATGGGATACCACCTAGGATAGTGTTTCCCAACCTGTGTGCCTTCAGACCCAATCAGGTATACACCACAGAAAAGTCATCACTGCCTCATGTTCCAATCCAGACACGCACCTGGGCTCTTTTCTCAGCACCTCGTAGCAAAAGTCATTAGTGGAGAATATTAAACTTGTAGGAACTCCTTTCTGAGAACGTGTAATTATGCATGCCTCTTCCTCCTAGCTATAAGCAAGAGTCTCAGAGTGTTGTAATTAATGGATCTCCAAAAAGGAAGGGGATCAGGTAAACCTCATGTGTAGAAATATTAATAATCGTAGAGTGAAGTGTAGGTAAGTTCAAGGATTCAAATTCACATGCTGGAGTCAGACATATGGTATATGAAATCTGTTTTCAATATTCATAGTTAGCGATTCATCATTCAAATTTTTCTTTCAGTAAAGTTCAATGTCCTGACATTACCATGTTTTGCATACAAGCTGCATCAAGAGGTCGGGATACTGAATAGGCTGCAATTCAACAAACCAACAGTTGACCGCTGACAATTACAGTGAACAGTATCAGAGACGCTCAAGGAGCCAGTTGGCCACTCTTGCGTTACAGACATTTTACAGTAATATCCGAGATAGCTTTTGAAATTGGGGGGTTTTTTTATCCACTGTTGTAAAAAGAGCAAACACAATTTTCTAAAACAGAGAAAATTTTTTTTCTATTTAAGACATTTATAATCCCTTATAATAATAAATCATGTTAAGCAGTAAAACTCAAAATGCAAAACAGTACATACAACTCAACTTCAGTACATACATATTTCCATACATGACATCACAGTGGGTATGCGAGGTTGGCAGATAACGCCAGTGAAGGTTACGCAGTCCAGATAGCGTTTACTACTACTAATGTTGCACGATAAGCTGCTTAGGCAAACAATGGCAAAATCTCTCTTTGTACAGTCTCTTTATTTTATTTTTTTTGGAGGAGACTCACAAAAATGAAACAAAAAAAAATTTTAAAAAAATCATCATCAACACCAAAAAACTGTTGAAGAGAGCCAAAACACATTCTTTTGTATAAATGAAGACAAGAAGACTGAGGAGAACAGTGCAGTGGCATGGAACCCCCTGCGCATGTTCAGAAAAACCAAGGTGGTTTTTCTAAGCTCCAAGAGCTTTTCCATCTTAGCACTTCAAATGACATCAGCCATTTGAGTGGCCGATTACGGTCCTGTTTGTCAAAAAAATAAATATATATATATATATATATATATATATATGCCTCTGTACAAACCATTGGTGAGACCTCACCTTGAATATTTTGTCCAATCCTAGAGGTTATACCTGCAAAAGGATATAGAAAGGGTGGAGGTCGTCCAGAAAAAAAGCTATCCAAAAGGTGCAGGATTTCAACTATAAGCCATATGAAACATATGGCTCTAAATATGTATACCCTAGAGCAGTAGTTCTCAACAGGTGTGTCGCGAGGTTCTGGGAGGTGTGTCGCAGACCCAGCAGAAGGCTGTTCTTTCCTCATCGGTCTGGATAGGAGTTGGCTGATTTCTCCTTCTTGGCTTCTCTTGCTTCCTTCTCCTCTTCCTGGCCAAGTGGGAGGTTATTCCCTTCTCTTTCACCCAGATCAGAGTAAGATATCACCAACTCCTGTTCATATGGGCCCGGCAGGACACCAACTTTATCTTCCTTGGCCTGGCAGTGAGGCTGCTGATGCTCTCTTCACCCCATGGGGCCTGGGCGAGAAAGCAGGAGCATGAGGAAGAGGTGCGTGCTCTATAGTTACACTGCTGACTTCCGCTGCTGCTGACTCATCTTCTTCCTCTCCTCAATGCTTTTTGTTCTTATCTGCTGCTGGTAAAGTGGAATGGAGACTCTGAAATGGACTGAAGGCTTACACTGGCTGAGAGCCAGGAGGAGGGGAAAATGTGCTGGGCAGGAAGGCAGGAGTCTACTGGGTAGGAAGGGGTGGGGGAAAGGAGGTTGGGGTTGTTGGGTAAGGAGAGGTGGAAGAAAGAGGGGCTAGGGACTGCTGGGCAGGGAGGAGAGATGGAAGTGGAGGGAGACATGGAGGTGTGGGGGCCTGCTGGGTCAGGGAGAAGGGAGGTCAGGGGATGCTGAGCAGGAAGTGGTGGGAAAGAGGTGATTAGATGTATGCTGGGTAGGGAAGGGCAGAGAGACTTAAGCAGGGGTGAGGGAGCGCGAGGAAAAGTATGTGGGGTGGGTGTGTCGGGAATGTTGGACAGAGATATGAGCATGTGAAGGGATGATTGAGTACTTGGGAGACGTGAGGGGTGATGGGGGCATGGAGGGGAGTGACTTGGTACAAGGGCCATACTATGTCAGTTTTGGGAATGTGCATTTCTTCTCTCTTTGAACTTTGCTTAGTATAGGAGGAAGTGTATTTCTGTTTCTAATTCTCCAGTTTTGAACTGCATGCAGAAGGTCTTCTTTGAGTTTCCATTCCAGTTTTTGTTTCCGCATTTGTAATTTGTGGTATTTTATTCTATATTAGTGAAAGTAGGTCTGTATGTATTCTGTATGTGTGTGTGACTGAGATGAGGTACTTTACCAGCAAGTAGAGATTTGTATCAGTCTTATTTGTTATATTTTCTCAATATGATATTGCACTGGAGGTGAAATGCTGCCTTTTCATGGGTAAGACTATTGCTGTTTCATTTCTTGGAGTTAGTGCTGCTTCTGTATGGCAAATTTGATAGACATGTACAGAGTGGGGTTTGTTTGTATTATTTTACAATGCATCTGGTAGTAGAGGGAGTCTGTGATGCTGTTATTGAGATGACACCAGAATCAGAATATCTTTTTTGTATGGTAAGTTTTGTATGGTAAGTTGTACAGGGAAATGTCTTAGTTCTGATCTGCACCCATTGTTTGGAAGCAGGAGATTCCTGTGGATGCAGAGTATATGTTTAGATTTAGTCTTGTGATGGTCACATGTTCAGTGTGTCACGCATGTGAGCGTCATCTCTCAGGTGTGTCCTGACAGAAAAAAGGTTGAGAACCACTGCCCTAGAGCAAGGGTGGCCAACTCCAGTCCTCGAGAGCCACAAAGAGATCAGGATTGCAGGATATCCACAATGAATATGCATGAGATAGACAGTGCATGCAAATATACTTTAAAACCCCGCTCTAACAGACCAAGCTGTTAATCAAACCTATTTACCCTGTCCAATCATCATTCACAATTTATTTTCACCTCTGTTGCATGTGTTCTGCAATCCATTGCTTGCTGTACAGTCTTAAATCTCCAGAGCCAGGATCTGATTCAACTCCATCCCTTCCTTAGCATCTCATACTACTTTTACACTATCACAGACATCCTTGAATACATAGGATATGTTCAATATTTGTCTTTTATCTGTCAATTTTCTCCCATTATTAGCTTGCTCTGTGTAATACTTCTGATTTGCATTTCTCTTGAGATAATACTGTTTATTAAATTGCTTTTCTGTGTGGCTTATAAAAAGTGTGTGCACTAATTATAAAAATCTAGTCAGCTAAATGTTTAATAATTTAAGAGAGGAGATTTGAAACCAGCTACCTTACCTGAAACAATACCTCTCTAAAAATACTCCCAGTGTGAGGTCATTCTTTCCATAAAACTCCATCGTCACAATCCTAGAGAAGCAAACAGAACAATGATTTTAGGAAAGAGATATTGCACATTTTGAGAAGCATCGGAAACTAAAGGATCAATACTCCAAAAGGTTGTGTGGCTAAGTTTGGTCCAGAAGTAACCATGTTTCCAGTAAGCACAAATTCACTCACTGACTAGGTCCAACCAATACCAATACCAGCATCCCCAATATTTAATATTTATAATACCAATACCAGCATCCCCAATATTTAGGGACCAACATTTTCATTTTTTTCCCCCTGGAATTTATCATTGTTTATTACAAGAACAAAAACAGAAGAAAATTAGTGGAAAAATGACTTTTTCTGAGTAAATGTAATTATTTGGTTTTACTTGCCAAATTTTCTTTTCTTGAGTTCTACCAGACCAGTCCAGGTGCATGAGTTTTACATCCCTAACATATGGTGACAGAGAACAACTAGATCATGGACATCACCTCATATAGAGTCTCGTGCAGCCTGCAGCTCTTCTACAATCAAAGAATAAGAACAAACCTTATCTTTCCTCTAAACGAGCAAGGGACTTGCTAACTGACACTGGACTGTCCATTGGTTCCCCATTGACAGGCCGATACAGTACAGTGCGCTCCGGCAGAGCGCACTGTTAACCCGCGTTTGGACACGCGCTATCGACGCACTAGCTTTACCCCTTATTCAGTAAGGGGTAATAGCGCATCGAAAACACGCGTCCAACCCCCCCGAAACTAATAGCGCCCGCAACATGCAAATGCATGTTGATGGCCCTATTAGTTATTCCCGCGTGATTCACTAAGTAAAATGTGCAGCCAAGCCGCACGTTTTACTTTCAGAAATTAGCGCCTACCCAAAGGTAGGCGTTAATTTCTGCCGGCACCGGGAAAGTGCACAGAAAAACAGTAAAAACTGCTTTTCTGTTCACCCTCCGACTTAACATCATGGCGATATTAAGTCGGAGGTCCCAAAGTAAAAAATAATTAAAAATAAAAAAAATAAATTTTAAATCGGCCCGCAGCTTGAAAACCGGACGCTCAATTTTGCCGGCGTCCGGTTTCTGAACCCATGGCTGTCAGCGGGTTTGAGAACAGACGCCGGCAAAATTGAGCATTGGCTGTCAAACTTGCTGACAGCCGCCGCTCCTGTCCAAAAAGAGGCGCTAGGGACGCGTTAGTGTCCCTAGCGCCTCTTTTTACCGCGGGCCCTCATTTAAATACTGAATCGCGTGCAAATTTTACTGTATCGGCCTGTGAGGGATTAAAACAGATAAAATGTTAACCCAAAACCCAGAAAATTCCAAACCAGTAACCATTTAGCTGAAAGCTTTCTTCAGATAACAGGCAGAAGGATAAACTGGGCAGGTTCCTGGACTGCTCTGGTAGGATTCAAGGAAAGAAAATTAACAGGTAAGACCAAATCTGTTCTATTTTGTCCCACCAGCCCAGTCCAGATACATGGGATATTTGAAGAAACCCTCATATTGGGTTGGATTGTGCTATACCTATTCTCAAGATATCAGACCCTAAAGGACAACCTCTGGCCTGAATATCCAAGCAGTAATGCTTAGCAAAAGAAAGAAGGATTACCAGGTCACTGCCCTGTGTATTTCCTCTGGTGGAATCATGTGATGCTCTACACAAAAACAACTGCTTGTGCCATGATTAAATGAGCTCTGAGCTCCTTAGGAATCACAAGTACCCTGGACAGATAAGCAAAGCCTATTGCCTCCTTAAACCACTGGGCTATCATTGCCTTTGATACATTGAAAAGAATCAACAATGGACTTCTTATGGCCCTTGTTTCCAAGCAGCTGATCGATCACCCTGCCTCCATATTCCAATGACACTGGGCCATCCAACCTTGGCAGCATGCTCTCCATCCACTCAAATGGTCGTCTATCATCCTGGTTATCCAAGCAAATAGGTCTAACTACTTCTCTTATCAGTTTGGCTCAGATAGCTACAGGTAGGGCTGGCTCTTGCTTCAACTTTTAGCTGCAGCCTCATATTGTGATCCTGAGACTGAACTCTCCATCAACAGAGATCAGATCTCTGAAATGTCTGTGCACTTGAGCCCACAAGACAAAATTCAACGCTGCCACCATGACCCCCATGCCCTGCAAATAATCCCAAGCCCTGAGAACTCACATCACTACCAACTTCCAGATTTGAGTGCAAAGATCGGTGATCCTGTCTACGATCCTGATAACCTTTCCCTTCTGAGTATCAAAGAAGGCACCCGGATATTCAAAGGTCTGGGAGAGTACCAGCTTGCTCTTGGCAAAACTTATCACCCATCTGTGCTCCTAAAGGAGTTGGATAACTTGGATGGTGGAGGATGCCTGCTCTCCTCGACTACTGATTGATATGGGAAAATTAAGATACCTTCCTAGCGGAGTATCAGAGCCACCACCACTCTTGTGAAGCTTGAGTCATTTTTTTCTTTCTTGATTACTTGAGATTGGTTCTCTTGTTTCTATTAAACCTTACTTTCATGGCTTTGGTTTCAATTGATTTAACTGCCATGCCTGACCTCAGTTTCATCTCCATCACTCCATCTGCTTGGAAATGGGCAAATACGGTCCCTCTTAATCATGTATTGAATGTTCACCTGTTTGTAAAACAACTGTTCTTTATAAGATTATCCTCTCACTTAGGTATGCAAATCCCTCTAACTCAAAAAGTTTCATTTTCTTCATTACTAAACTGTGCCTTTATCAATGCTTGATCTATAACAGATTTCCTCTCATTGCTGATCTTATTTCCACCTATGATCTTCATATCCTCTTCATCACTGAAACTTGGCTCAAACCAGGTGACTTGTCTTGTCTCAAACAAGCTTTTCCTTCTTTTCCAAAAGGTGAGATTTAATTAATAAAAAGGGGGTGGCATTGCAGTTTTCTCCCAACACTTCCTAAATCTCAGAGTTAACATCTACTAAATTTTCTACTGCATATCATTTTCTTCAACTGAATAAGAATCAGATTCAACTTATTTATCTACCTCCCCCGGGTACTAGTTTGGTGTTTCATGACCTTATTACAATTATAAATGAATACTCAGTTAGAAGCTCTCTCCTGCTTGTATTAGAGGACTTTAATTTACATGCAGATGAACCTAGCAAATCCACTGAATCAAGTTTTTTTTTCTTCAATCAAGTTGGTCTCTTTTGTGTGGGCTGACCATTCAAACATCACTTTCTCCATATGTTGTAAGGCTCTCCACAAAAACCCCTACTAAAGATGAGTCCCAGTCAGGAGGCAAAGGATCTTAACCTTGAGTTAGCACAGATCTGTTTCCACAGAATGTCTTGGATCTACCACTCGAAAACATTTTAGACTTGAACAATGGACTGAAAGTGGCTTATTATCATGTTGCGCCCCCCCCCCCCCCCTTTATTATAATAATAGATGATTTTGCATGGTTCCACTCAGGCCTGACAATTTTGAAGCAACAGACCAGGGATCTTGAAGGAAAACAGCATAGGTCTGCTGAAGATGAATATCTACTAAAGAATAGTATTAGGCATTAATTTTTGAGATTAAACAAGCTAAAAAAAAAGAAAAAAAAGATTATTCTAGAAAATAATAATCCTCAACAGGATGGAAAACAGATCCAACCTCCTTTTTAAGCTAGTATTTCAGGTGTCTGGAATACAACTTAATATTTATTCTAATACAGACAAACTTACTGCAGAAGATTTTCTTCTTTCCTTTGAGACAAAAATAAAATTGTATTCAAACAGAATTTACCCTGATATTGCAGAAGTGGATGAGGAAGAAACATTACAAGAATCTTCTTCTCCTGATGTAAAAATGCTGTAAGCAAATTCTCAGCATTTAACAAGATCTTTTGCCAGTTTGCAATTGATTTTGAGGTAGATGAATGCTGCTTCTTCTTTACAAGACCTCTTGCCCTTTAATCTTAAAAACAACCCGAGTTAGGATTTCTTCCATTTTAAATTACCACCACCAGTGTGGAGGAAGTCTCTTTACCGATGTCCTTAAGTCTGCAAATGTTCATCCAGACTTAACATTTTGATCTAGGTATTCCCAAGAATTTTAGGTCGACCTCAAACTTACCAGTTCCTTCCCTATTACTTAACTACTAATGCTAGATAATTCAGTTTAAAGTACTATACTTGTATGGTTACCCTATTAATCATATAAATGGTCAAGATCCATGTCACCTATCATATAGCTTATATGTAACCAAAACTTTCTTGGCACTTTGTTAGAAAATATTACCCAAACTTAAATATATGTGCCTCTCTGTAAACCATTGTGATGGTGCAGGACTAAACGACAGTATAGAAAAGATTTTAAATAAAAATAAAATACATAAATAAAATTATAGAAAAAGTTGTTCTTACATAACTCTGCTTTTCTGGATAAAGCAGAGAGTTTATCTATTCCAGACAATCCGGTTTCTGAAGAGGTTTTAGTACTGAATCTGCCATCACAGCACCAACCACTGAAAGTCTAAATTAAGGTTAAGCCATCCTCAACATCTTTCTCAATATGAGTGCAGTTTTGTCACAACAGACCATCAGCGGCTATTAAATCAATTGACCAATACTGGGATATGTAAATTACCACACAACTGTTTTAAATTGTTCCTTGAGAATAGAACCTATCAAGTAAGCTGGAATGCCACATCACCACCTGTGGTAGTCCACAAGGCTTAGTTCAGGCATCTTTACTTTTTAACTCATCTTTCACCTTTGGCCACATTAATTCAAAACATTAGCTTCAGTAGTTTATTTATTTATGCTGACATCCAGCTTGTTGCCACTCCAGCCCATAAGTCCTTGGATCCTCTAGGAAAATTTGAATGATTGTCTAAAAGAGATCACCAGCTAGCTCTGTTACTCCAAACTAAATGCAAACCCTGACAAATCAGAAGCTATGTGGTTTGTTAGAAACCTTGATCCACAGATTTCTTCTCTTCCTAAGACAGCTGGTTCATTAATTCAACTTAAGGATTTTAATCACTACCCTGGGAGTAAGGCTGGACCCCCAATTAAACATGGACTTGATGGACCTTTGGTCTGACCCAGTATGGCAAGTCTTATGTTTTCTTCCCATTTTTAGACATAGGTGACCTTAAAACTGACTCGCTCATGGTTCTTAGTCATTTTATTTATCTTAATACCTTTTATCATGGCTTCTCTTCAAATCCAATCAAGAGACTTCAGACAGTGCAAAACTCCACTGCCAAATTAATCTTTGGAAAAAAGAAATTTGACTATATCACCCATTGTTAAAAGACCTTTATTGGTTATCCATTTCATGCTGCATTCAATTTAAGGTACGTTGCATAACTTTCAAGTCTTTTTGTTGGGGTACTCCATTACTTTTCCAATCTTTTAATCCCATACCAGCAAGGTCAGATCCTCCCATTCATCAAAACATGAACACACACCACTACTGCTTTCTAAGGAAATCAGACTGGAAAGAACATACAAAATGAGTTTTTCATATTTGGCACCAAACTTAGGAAACTCTCTTCCCCCTTACTTTAATTTAAAGAAGGATTTTTCCAAGTTCAAAAAAGGCCTCAGGTCATTGCTGTTTTCAAAAGCTTTTGTTAATTTTCATCTCACTTACTTGACTTACTGATCATTTCTATATTATTTATATTAATCATTTGTTTTTAATGTTTTAATATGTTACTATTTTGTTTTCTAATATTTTTACAATACTTTAGATAATGTATTATTTCACCAATTTTATTGTATATCATTTTGATTTATGTAAAGAAGGCAAATAATTAAGCCCAATAAACTAAGACCACCTGTACCGCCAGTCACATGACCTCCTTAAGATTCTTACCATTCTGTTGCAGGTTGTCACTCGGAAGTTGCTGTTTCCAGTTTAACAGACACTGGACATGTAACCACTGCACACCACATCTACAGTACTAGGTGGAAACCTCAAAGGACTGTTTGAGCAGAGTCTCAATCTTCCTGTCCTGCAAGTCCTTCAGTACTGTATTGCCCTGTACTAGAATGGTGGTCTTATGTGTGATTGACAACATGAGCGCAACCATCTTCGGGACCCTAAGCCTCTTCTTCTCCACTGTAGCCATAACCTGCCTACCTTAAGGTCTGCCTTCGGGGTATCCCAGTCCGCTGAGATCAAAGCCTGACAGCTCGATGAAAGGGAAAGGTTTTTGTGGACTTTCAAAGTTCCTCCAGAACTGGATTCCCCCCCCATTCTTGCTGTCCTCTGCTGGTTCCTTGGCTATGCCCAATACTGCTAGAGTTGGCATGATTAACAACGTTCTTCCTTCTTGAAGAGATGCACTATCAGCAGGTTGTCTTCCTTGCCCATTGGAATCACTCCCTCTTCCAATGCCCCTTCATGAGATCTGACCCAACCCAGCCTGTCCCTTCAGAAGCAAGTTCTCTCTCTTCCACAGCTGTATGGGCCTAAACATCTACCATCAGTTAGAGACAGAGAAATACTGACGAGTTACAGGCTGCACAAGACCCTGTATGAGATAATGACAGCAATCTACGTATTCTCTGTCTCCATGTATTGGGAGGGAGGTAAAATCCATATATCTGGACTGGTAGGACAAAAAAGAAAAGGAATTCTCTTTGGTGGAGAGAAGTTAGGACAGTAAAAAACGAAATATATATATAAAATTAAGATCCTACAGCAGGATATTTTATGAAGAAGGCTACAACTTTCAAAATCATTGATAGGGTTAGATAAAAATGTCAATGACCACCTTACCAGGCTTCTTCCCTTCTCTCCCATCATGTCCTCTCTAACATTCCTCACTTCCAGCATCTCTCCATTACACCTATCTCCCCTCTTCCCAGCATCTCTTCTCTCTTTTACCTGCCACCCAATATCTCACCTCATTCTTCCCTCTTCCCCAGCACCTCTCTCTTTTCATCACCACTCCCAGTGTCCCCTTCTCTTTTCCCCTCCTCCCAGGAGTTCCCTGTGCCTCCCTTCTCAGCAGCAGTTCCAATGGCAGCTTTGGTCTTCCTTCCCAACAGCAACTCCAGGACATTCTCCAGCGCAGCTCCAGTGGTTACTCCAGCCTCATTCCCCAGCTGCAGCACCTCTGGCCTTCCTCCTCTCGTACAACTCCGGTGGCGACTCCAGTCTTAGCAATGGATCAAGTCTATCTCTGTTGGCAACTTCCTTCTTCCGTGTGCACCTGAGTTCATGGCTGCATCATGCCAACCTTCTAGAGGAGGAGATACTGGAAAGCATCATAGGCCTGTAGCTACTGATTTTTACTCTTTCAAAAACATGTTGAATTTATCAGTGAACAATGGTTTCAGATGAAAACGAAGATCCCTACTAATACTGCACAATCAGATTCTGTGGCATGTGAGGTAATTTATAACACTGTTGCAAACATGCCTGCTCCCAGGGGATTGAGGGTAATACAAGGGAAAAAATGCTTAGTTTTTCTAAAATAAACTTGCCCATAAGTATTTTAATTGACAGAAGCTAAGATTTATCACATGCTGATATAGTGCAGAAATACTGCACATAATACAGAGGATACAGCTTTTTAAAAAAATGTAAGAACTCTGTGAAAAAAATGTATAAAGGTTGAGCTAAGAGCAAGGGGCTCTAGGAAAATGCTGAATGTTTTCAAGAAAACGCTGGGGATTTATTTAGCTCTTTCCTGATCAAATTTCTATGGTACTTTCTTTGATACAGGGCTATAACTTCCATGTCCCTACCTAAAGGTAGGTGTCATAAATAAGGACCTGATTTACTATGACTATTTTACCATGCTGTCTCATTGGGCAAAAAAAGGTTCGTAAATCAAGCCCTAGGAAGTAAATTTTCAGTCACTGAGTGGTCAAGATAACTGGTTAATTTTAACCATTTATCTTTAGGTGAATTTTCAGCTGAACCTTAGCAGCTCAGTTTTCAGCTGAAAAGCTGGCTAAATCTAGTCAATCAAAATTTGACTGGCTAGATTTTCATAGCTCTATACAGCTAAGTTGCCCAGTCAAACTTAGTTGCTAGTGCTGAAAATGAACACTACCAGCTAAGCCTTCTTTAACAAAAAGAACAAAAAAAAAATCTCAGCAAAACCACTTCCTGTCTCCATATAATCATTTTAAAACACCACCACCCCATGTCACCAGAGCAGTTATCTTCCCTCAAAGCACACCCACTGGCGACTCAATCTCCCCCCAGCAAACATTTCCATAATCGTTCCCCCTATATTGCCTCTTTACACACCCTCCCCCAAACTCAGCCAGAACAATTTTCTTCCCTCCTGCCAGCTTGGTATGTAGCAGGATGGTAGTCCTCACACATGGGTGATTCCCAAGCTATAAGCTGTCCGAACAGGAAAAAGCAGGAAACTGCACAGTGCTGAAAGCACCAGCTCTCTCCCTTTTGCCTGTGAAGCAGCTGACCCACAAAGGGGTCTAGGAGGGAAAAGAGTTGGGTTCTATAAAGAGAAAACCATAGAAAAGTCTGACACACAAAACCTCAAGAACTAGCAGAGTCGCCTAAGGCAGGGGAGTGATGTGAATGCCAGCAAGAAACATGCTCTACATCACGGAAAATATTACAAGCAGGGTTTCGGATCAATAAACCCCGGCGACAGTAGGTCTAGAACCTCCTGGATTCAGGAAAAAGTCTAGAGATGTAAACAAGAAAAGAACTCTTGGACACAGAGCGCATAGTTTCCTTCGATGTTACAAGACAACCGAAAAACCATCTGGGGCCCAAGAGTTTTCCAGAAAGAAACTGCGGTCCACTGGCATCTGAAGGACAGAATGCATCTGCAGAACCATGCCCCATGTTTGGCTGAGAGGCACAATGGGTAGAAAAACCCAAGCAAAGCTTGGAAGAATAATCAGCAATGGCAGGGTCTATGACAGACTGCGCAGGACAGCTTCAAGAGTTTCGGGGGACGAAAGGAGGGCTATCCATCTTGTCTACAAAATTGTTCAGGTGAGCAAGAAGGCATTTTGGACAACCCGATGAAGTGAGAAAAGCTAAAGGCAGTACTGGCCAGAATTTGGTGAAAATATAGGAAAAAAACGGTGTATCTTTCCCTGCAGGTATACACTAAGATATACCACGAATGCCCTAGCTTTTCTTCCCCTCCCCTCAAAATTCCAACTGCTGGACTGCAGGGGTAAGAACAAGTCACTAGGTTGTATATCTCAACCCCAAGCAAATAACTCACTGCTGATGTTAGCAGGGAGTCACCCACTGAGATAGAGCTCTTAGCTTGCTTGGAACAGCTGAAAGAGTGAATCCCCCAGGGAAGAAATCCAGAAACATTCCACCAAGAGACAGGATGCCAGGGTGCCACAAGTGCAAGCCCCTGTAGAACAGGATTTCTTCACCGGCCTTGAAACCCTAAGGGTACCAGGGCAGAGTCAGTGTGATCTCGGAAAAGACTGTCCATCAATCTGGCTTAGGTATGAATACTTTAGCCATGATTTCATATACTTTCCCAGAGGAAGCACATGGTCAGTAAATGGAACAACCATTGCCTGAACCAGGACTCTCCTTTACGCAGACAGGATTATCCCTAAAATGGGGAAGTATAGCTTGCAAGCCACTGCAACCAAAGTGTAGCATCTCTATTGCGGGGTGCCTTGTCCCTCAACTCCCTCAGCCATGGATATGGTGATAGGTTGAATGACATTTGTCAATTAGATGGACTGGAACCTCTCCTCACTGAGGTAGGGTCCCGCAGGTGAGAATAACTAGCAATAGTGGTCCTCCACCAAAAACGGCCATTAAGCTTGTAATGTTCATGGGGAGCTAACTCGAAGAGGAGACTCCTAGTATGATGAGGAGACCAAATCTGGAATGGTTCCCTCGCAAAATAGACTTGCTGTGCCTTAGGACGACTTAAGGACAGCGCTACCACCTGACCAGCTCTCAGATCCCATGAGGAACAGAGAGCGAGTGCTAGTCAAAAGCAGTGACATCCCTTCTCTGGGAAACAGACAACGAGGGACACCTATTGTAGGGGTGGACAACCAGGCATCCAGGAGAGACCCATAAATGTCGCCAGTCATATCTCCCCTTCCTGAAGGGATGGGGAAAGCAACAGGAATCAGGGCCTCCTGATCCTGAAAAACCTTCCATCTCTCCAGGTGAGAGTTGGGTTATAGTCGCTGATTGCCGAGGTTAAGAAGCAACCAAATCTGCCACTTGCGGCCACCCTCAGATGGGTTAGGCCACCATGGTAATCAACGAAGGGACCCTAGCAAAAATGGTCCAATGACCACTGCTGCGGTCCCCCAGTCCTGGCCTACAAGTAGATGCACTGATTCAAACGAATAGAGGATCCAGTTCGGTGATAAACCTGCAAGGGATGGAGACCCAGGGGCTTCCCCACAATGGGGATTTATAACACAGGAGGGGTCGAAAAACGCATAGACCTCTTCTGAGGAAGGGGCATTTCTGGATGGGATGGAGAGGTTTGTGGGAGAAAGGGAAACCTTGGATTCATGGAATAAGGGGGTGATCGGGAAAAGGAATTAGGGAGGAGATTATGGGGTTGGGAAGATTGGGAGGAGGGATGGGATATCTTGGATGGCTCAATATGTACATGATTAGTGTGAGGGGGGTGCTGGTCCAGACGGTTGTCTCCCCTACCACCCCCCTGTTGAATGTAATGCTGGGGTCTGACAGCTTTGGTTCAGATGCATAATCTGGTAGATGTTTGGAGGCATAGATATCCATCATCTTGTGACTATACATGTTTCTCTCCAAGACATAATACATACACAGTCGCATTGACTTTTTTTTGTGCTCCGACACCTGGTTGTCTAGAGTGGTGACATTCTACCGGGTTATCTGTCAGACCATAACCCAGTTTCAATTACTGTGGACTTGGTGGGAGGAGAGGCCCGGGTGGGAAGCTGTGTTTTAATCTCTCTTTGTTGGGCAGACAGGACTTTGGGGAATTGGTAGAGACAACCATAGCAGATTTCGATTATCATAATGCTGCTGAATATAAACCAGCATTGAGGTGGAAGACATCAAAGGCAGTGCTGTGGGGAGTCATAGTCAGTTGTTTGCCAGCTGAAGAAGCTGACCCTGGCAGAGCAGATGCGGTTGGAGGCTGAGATCTTGGCCTTGGAAAGGGTGCATTAAATGCACATGCTCAGTTAAAACATATCAGCTGGTTGGGTTACGGGACCAGCTGAAACTCATGCAGGTGGGAAAGACTGAAAGGGCACTCAGGTATACCAGAAAAAACACACTATGAGCATGGCAATAAGACTAGTTCGTTGTTGGCTCAGATGATTAAGAAGAGACAGGCACGGACTCAGATATATATAAGCTTAGATTCTCAGCTAGCAGACGGTCTCTGATAAGGTATTGGGGGAGGTGATTTGAGCCTACTATGCCAAATTATATCAGGGACCTGATTATGATAGTACTGGGAGAAGCGGGAGCCTTTCTTCGTGGCCTTCAACTTCCTGCTCTGACATAGCCTTAAGATGCCCATCATCGGGTTTGAGGTGCAGAGGGCTAATGGGTGCGAGTATTATATACTGCGCTTAAAGCAAATATTTGTATCACTGGGTGGTTTACATCCCCTATTTCAGTGGCTAGTGGTACTCGACAGGATTGCCTATTATCACCTCTGTTATTTGACAGCCATTGAGCCACTTGCCCAGGCTGTTCGTGAGCACCTAAAGATAAAGGGGGTTAAGGTTGATGGGGTTCAACATAAGGTATCGTCATAATCAGACAATGTATTAATATACTTGACATAATTGGATGGGTTTGGACCTGCCCTAATGAGACTTTTGGTGGAATATGGCACACTATCAGGATACCAAATTAATTTGATGAAATCTGAGCTTTTTCCTCTTTAAGGGCAGGGCTTCGAAACTTAAGACTCTGTAGCAGTTCAGATAACGTTTTCATGGGTTTACTTATTTGTACATTTGGGTGGCCCCGAGATTTAGAGATTTATTTTCTCTAAACTATTCACCATTCTTAGTGACTATAAAGAAGGATCTTAAAGATTGGCCCAACTTGCACACTTTTTGGTCAGGGTAATGTGCCCCAGTCTGTCTTTACGTCTTTGAATGGGCAGGTAGGGCGTTTTATATCAAACAACAAGGTTGCACGCATTAATAGAGGTGTTATATATAGCCAAATTGCAGGGGGGTATGGGATTTTCTTATTTCCAGTGCTATTATTGGGCAGCATGGTTGGTGTGCGTGCAAGAGTGGTTTAATCCCGATGCTTTAAGTGGGTGGCTTAAATTGGAAAGGGAACCACACAGAGGGCATAGAATTACCCTTACTCCTAACTTTGCCTTCTCTTTCGGAGATGACAAGGAGGATCCCAAGAAGTAATCCACTGATCGCACATACAGTGCGGATAAGGAGGAAGGTCTGCATGCATTTGGGGCTCCAAAAGGGGAATGTTCACCAGTGATGCCATTGGCTAAAAACCCATCATCAGCCTGTACTTTTCCAGTGGTCCTGTTACCAACATTTTTGCAAAAAAGAGTAAAATTCAGCCATTAAAAGAATAGTTTCACCTGTGGTACACTGAAAAAAATATAACTATCTATAAATATATTTCTGTGTGCAACAGGTGAAACTGTTTGACTGAATATATTTTTCTTCATATTTCCTTTAAGACTCCCTCCTTCCAATTTCATGTTAAGTCCCTTTGTCTTTGCAATTTTTATTGACCATTCTTCAACCAACAAATATAATACAGACACTGCAGAGTCCTATCATACTATCACAATTTGAATTTCTATCGAAACCAGAATAAATCTTACTAGCATCAGAGTTTTCTTAAGTCTCATGTGGAGATGCGGAGATGGAATAGTACAAAAAATCCCTTATAAAGCCTGCCTGCCAAAGTTGCATTAAAAACCCAAGGACGAAATGATCAAACACCTAAGGATAATATCATCTTATTGAAATAAACTACCACAAATCAATTTTGAGAGATTTCAGATCAAGAGATGAAGGTTTATTTAATTTGTCTTGACAGGTCACTGCACTATATGAGGCCAGATGCACAGAAGATTGGATTGCAAAAAACATGAGCTATTTACTAAGGCAGGCGTTAATTTTGGCCAGCACAAGGAAAATGTACAGAAAAGCAGAAAAAACTGCTTTTCTGTACACCCTCCAACTTAATATCATAGCGATATTAAGTCGAAGTCCACCCCCCCCCAAAAAAAAAAAAAATCGGCTCACGGGTTGGAAATCGGACACTCAATTTTGCTGGCATCCATTTTCTGAACCCGTGGCTGACAGCAGGTTCCACAATAGACGCCGGTAAAATTAAGCATCGGCTGTCAAACCTGCTGACAGCCGCCACTTCTGCCAATGAGGTGGCGCTAGGGACGCACTAGTGTCCCTAGTGCCTCATTAGCACGGGCGCTCATTTGCATACTGAATAGTGCCCAGGAAAGTGGCCTGGGCGCAGTTTGGAGAGCGGGCACTCGCCTCGAAGTGCCAGTTCTCCCGCGCATTTTGCTGAATCGGCCCGATTGTGAGCATCCCATGACTTAGTCATGCCTCTCTTTCAGTGGGCCAGGGAGAGATGCTGCTTCTGTTGTAGCGGGCCCAGGCGGGAAGCCACTTACTTTGCAGCAGAACTGTGGCTCAAAACATTTGCTCCCTCCTGAACGAAGGGTCATTTGGTATGTCTGCAGTGGAAACTTAAGGGGGCTCCCAGGGACTCAGAACCAAAAAATCTTTGTCCTTTTAGCCTGCCTCTTAATTATGACTGAATGAGGTGCAAGAAATACTATCTGCAGTTTACAGTGACAAGTAGTTGATTTACTAAGTGTTCTTCCCATAGACACAGAATGGGAAAAAAATCTTAGTAAATCGGGCCCAGAGATAGGATTTCACGTTACAGGAAGCAGAGAAGAAAGAGAAACCATTAACCACTTACCAAGGGCTAACACAAGCACTTGGAGCATTGCTGGACTGGGCAGAACTGCTGCTGAAGAGGACACACAGCTTCTGATGATTAACAGGGCTCAAACAGTCCACCTATAAAAGAGGACAACACTGGTTAAAAGAGGGAGAGTGTAGCGCAAACTGCAAAGCATAAAAAAATCCTAGCCTCTAAAACCTCTACCCTCCCTCTTTTTTTTTTTTTTTTTTTATTCCCAGGTCTATTGATACATTTCTGATACCTTATTTTCACATAAAAGTTATACTTTTTTTAAAGTAATGAAATGGGGACAGAAGAGTGGCCATGTCAATGTCCAAAAGATCCAAACTCCCATCATCCATTGCATGTGATGGTGTCACTTTGCAAAGAGCTGAGAGAAGTTTATGGGATGTAAGGTAAGACAACACTGGCACCACAGAGGGCCAAGTCACTAAGGGGCCCACTAAAAATTTATAGTATGCAAGCTAAAATTGTCCTTAGCAAACTAGCCATTAAGGCAGCTGTGTTCAAATCTCCCCCATCCCAGTCAGGTTTTCAGGATATCCCTAATGAATATACATGAGAAATATTTGCATGCATAGGAGGTAGTACTTGAAATAAATATCATGCATATTAATTAGAGATATCCTATAAACCTGTCTCTGGGAGTGAGGGTAAAGCATATAGGTGCACAGGTGGTATACTCCTCCATCTTCCCAGTCAAGTATAAAAAGGCCCAGGCAGGGAAACTCACATTCTGGAGATGAATGAAAGGGCTGCTAAAATGGTGCTGACGAGAGCTATTTGACTTCCTGGACAATGGGATGATGTTTCAAGGATTGCTGAACAGAGAAGGGGCACAGTATCATCCAGCATAGACTGGCAAGCCTACCAATGTGGCTTTAAACTAGGTCCGTCAAGGTTGGGTAAACAAAATCTTATGGTAAGAGAAAGTCCTCAGATATATAAAACATTAAACACTTGCATAGAATTGGGAAAACAAGTTTGTTTACCATAAGTGGGGTTCTCCATAGACAGCAGGATGAATTAGTAATGACGCATAGGTGATGACATCCAATGGCGCCAAATGGACCCTTCTTTCCTAGATCATGCAGCTTTTGCTCTACTGAGCTTGAACGAGAGTTCCAGACACACGCTACCTCGTAAGTCTGTCATTTGACACTGTGGATCCATCAAGTCTAGTGGGCGTAAATAAAGAGGAGGCAGCAAAACACTGCACGGAGCGGCAGTAGCCACAGAGGCATTCACGGAGCGGGATGCCAGTGGCCAGTAGTTGGTGTTCCACCTTCAGGCAGCAAAACACTGCACGGAGCGGCAGTAGCCACAGAGGCATTCACGGAGCGGGATGCCAGTGGCCAGTGGTTGGTGTTCCGCCTTCACGGAGCGGAAGGATGGAGGGCTGCCATCTCCAAAAAAAACAAAAACAAAAACAAAAAACAAACAAACAAACAAAGCAGAGGTGGGTAAGAGTATGGGGCAGGGGTGTGGCCTGCTTGTTGCAGCGGTTGCTACCCCTGATTGAGCTGGATGTTCACTGGGATGTGGATACGGCGCTGCTCTCTGCATTGATGGAGGGGTGGAAGGGAGTTGGGGCCGGAGGGTGCTGGAAGCCAATAGTGGCGGGTGGGAGGGAGAAAAAGGGGGGGGGGGGGGAGAATGGATAAACTGCGTGGCTTGCTGGGCAGACTGGATGGGCCGTTTGGTCTTCTTCTGCCGTCATTTCTATGTTTCTATGATTGCACAGCTTAGCTTTCGTTAGAGAGTCAGTTCTCCAAGGAGGCGACTAAGCATGGCTAAGTCATTCTGCTGTCTATGGAAAATCCTGTTTACAGTAAGCAAACTTGCTTTCTCTGTAGACAAATAGGACTGAATTAGACATGACACATGGGGAGTCCCAAGCAAAGCTGCAGCTGATAACTTACTGCAAAGCAATCCACATCCCACTCTCCTTCACTGTCCAATGGACTGGACTACTGGTTGAACAGAATGTGCAACACTGCTAGCCCAAAGTTACTGTCTCTTCTTAATAGACTGTCCCAGCAGTAATTAGACGTAAATGTGTGAAGTAATGATCAAGTTGCAGAAATATCTTTGATAGGCAGAGCTCACAAACCACTGAGGTAGCCATGGCTCTTAGTTGATGAACTTGACAGAATCTGTAATTTGAACACTAGCCAAAGCATAGCAATATGTAATATAATCTGCTAGCCATTGGACAATGTGTGCTTGGCAACCACGATTCCTAGTCTGTTGGGATCGTAAGACAAAAAGTTGAGAAGCCTGACTACATGGTTGTGCTCTCTTCAGATAATAAGCTAAAGACCTTTTGCAGTCCACTGAACGTAGAGCTCTCTCCCGTTCATGTGCATCAAGTCTTGGAAAGAATATGGGCAACACAATGGCTTGCTTAAGATGAAGTCAAAACTACTTTTGGCAGAAACTTGAGGTCAGTGCAGAAAAACTGCATGTACCAATTATTGAAACTCACTAACTCTTCTATCTGATATAATGGAGACTAGGAACATAGCTTCCTTAAAGATCCTCACCTGGAAAGCAAACAGTTTGCAAGGTGGTTTCATTACCTGTGCCAATACCACATTGAGATCTCATGGTATCAGTGGTTTGGCAACCAGTGATATTGTATGCACCAAGCCTTTCATGAACTTCAATGTTAAAAGATATTGGTTTGCCATCCTCTTGAACATGGTAAGCCACTATCATTGTGATGCACTTTGACTGAAGATGTACGATGAACTGAACGAAATCACTGTGAACCTGGAAGATGTAGTAGGCCAGATTGACAAACTAAAGAGTAGCAAATCACCTGGACCAGATGGTATGCATCCTAGGGTTCTGAAGGAACTCAAAAATGAAATTTCTGATCTATCAGTTAAAATTTGTAACCTATCATTAAAATCATCCATTGTACCTGAAGACTGGAGGGTGGCCAATGTAACCCCAATATTTAAAAAAGGCTCCAGGGGCGATCCGGGTAACTATAAACCAATGAGCCTGACTTCAGTGCCAGGAAAAATAGTGGAAACTATTCTCAAGATCAAAATCGTAGAGCATATAGAAAGACATGATTTAATGGAACATAGTCAACATGGATTTACCCAAGGGAAGTCTTGCCTAACAAATCTGCTTCATTTTTTTGAAGGGGTTAATAAACATGTGGATAAAGGTGAACCAGTAGATGTAGTGTATTTGGATTTTCAGAAGGCGTTTGACAAAGTCCCTCATGAGAGGCTTCTACGAAAACTAAAAAGTCATGGGATAGGAGGTGATGTCCTTTCGTGGATTACAAGCTGGTTAAAAGACAGGAAACAGAGAGTAGGATTAAATGGTCAATTTTCTCAGTGGAAAAGGGTAAACAGTGGAGTGCCTCAGGGATCTGTACTTGGACCGGTGCTTTTCAATATATATATATAAATGATCTGGAAAGGAATACGACTAGTGAGGTTATCAAATTTGCGGATGATACAAAATTATTCAGTGTAGTTAAATCACAAGCAGACTGTGACACATTACAGGTGGACCTTGCAAGACTTGAAGATTGGGCATCCAAATGGCAGATGAAATTTAATGTGGACAAGTGCAAGGTGTTCGGGTGGAAAAATAAAGGGCTTGCTTTTATCCGATTCCTATTGTCGTCACAAGTGCAAGGTGTTGCATATAGGGAAAAATAACCATTGCTGTAGTTACACGATGTTGGGTTCCATATTAGGAGCTACCACCCAGGAAAATGATCTAGGCATCATAGTGGATAATACTTTAAAACCGTCGGCTAAGTGTGCTGCAGCAGTCAAAAAAGCAAATAGAATGTTAGGCATTATTAGGAAGGGAATGGTTAATATAACGGAAAATGTCATAATGCCTCTATGTCGCTCCATGGTGAGACCACACCTTGAATACTGTGTACAATTCTGGTCGCCGCATCTCAAAAAAGATATAGTTGCGATGGAGAAGGTACAGAGAAGGGCAACCAAAATGATAAAAGGGATGGAACAGCTTCCCTATGAGGAAAGGCTGAAGAGGTTAGGGCTGTTCAGCTTGGAGAAGAGACGGCTGAGGGGGGGATATGATAGAGGTCTTTAAGATCATGAGAGGTCTTGAACGAGTGGATGTGACTCGGTTATTTTCACTTTCGAATAATAGGACTAGGGGACATTCCATGAAGTTAGCAAGTAGCACATTTAAGACTAATCGGAGAAAATTCTTTTTCACTCAACGCACAATAAAGCTCTGGAATTTGTTGCCAGAGGATGTGATTAGTGCAGTTAGTGTAGCTGGGTTCAAAAAAGGTTTGGATAAGTTCTTGGAGGAGAAGTCCATTAATGGCTATTAATCAATTTTACTTAAGGAATAGCCACTGCTATTGATTGCATCGGTAGCATGGGATCTTCTTAGTGTTTGGGTAATTGCCAGGTTCTTGTGGCCTGGTTTTGGCCTCTGTTGGAAACAGGATGCTGGGCTTGATGGACCCTTGGTCTGACCCAACATGGCAATTTCTTATGTTCTTATGTACTGAGAACAGAGCAGGAGAGAGAGAAGAACTGGAAGAGCTCCTTTGGCTTGCAGATAAATGGGTCCAGGAAGCTTGACTGACACCAAGATGAAAATCTCTTCCATTTAAAACCGTTAAGCTCTTCTGGTTGAAGGCTTCCTGGTAGAAATCACAATATCCTTGGACAGTCACTTCGATGAGATTAGCGAGCGCTCATCTATGCCATTAAGTCAAGAAAGGGAAGGTTCGGATGACAGACTACCTTTCTCGAGTTAGCAAAAGTTGGATTGGCTCATCGACAAATTCTGACGAGGTAAGAGAACCATACTTGACAGACATGCTGGAGCAATGAGGATCAGGCACCCGGTCCTTGAGAGGTTTCTGCACTATTCTCAAAGTCAACAAAAGTGGTGAAAAAGTGTACAGCAGATCTACCTCCAACATGAGCAGAAAAGCGTCCAGAGAGGATCTGCACTTGCTTTGAAGAATAAAACAGAATTTTTCTAATTGCTCATTGATGCAAACAGATCAATTGATGACCCCAGTCTGCCACTGCTTGATTCAGAGGCCACATGTGGAAAAAAAATACTCTGCTGAGGCAACTCACTGTGTTGGAGATCTCAGGAAGGCAGAAAGGCTTTGTGGCTGCAAGCCCACTCCCAAACTTTTACAGATTCCTGGCAGAGGGTTCATGACTCTGTGCCCCTGGTTTATGTAGAACATTGCTAATTGGTTGTCTGTTTGGATCAGAATTCTCTTTTTCTCCAAAGAAAATGTGAACTTTTTTTTAATGCATGTCTGATTACTCTTAGCTCCAGGAGATTGATCTGAAACAGACATTCTGTTGATGACTGTTAGGAATTGTGGTGTTATGGTTATTGATGTTTGGGTGGATACTTGGACACTGTGGCAGCTGACCACGCCCACGGGGGGCAGTCCCGTGAGGGACCACAGTGTCAGGCTAGACTCTGGACACACAAACACAGATTTGAATCTTTTATTAAACAGTCTTGGAACCACCAGAGGTGGCAGTAGTGAGTAATAGATGTTGAGCCCGGCTGGGCAGGTCTCCCACAGAACGCTGGAGCAGCGAATCCTCTGCTAGGCTGTGCTGTAATGGAAAGAGACAGAGTTATGAGTACATGATAAGAAGCATTCAGAGTCCCAGGTAGAATTAGGAGAAGCTCCAAGACAGGAGAGCAGAGAGACTCAGTTGTAATGTACTCACGTAGCAATAACAGAGATTCCACTAGACGAGAGGTCTGGCACCGGAACGGAGGGCAGGCCCTCGAGGAGTGAGTACCTGATTCCAGTGAAGCAGTACTGTGGAATAGATGGTAATTGTACTCACAGATGGAAAGCGTTAGTGAAGTCTTCCAAGTAGAAGGGTTTGAAGATGCAGGCAGCGACTCAGGGAACATGGGCCCTTGAGGAGCGAGTACCCCGTTAGTAACCCTGAAGGGTGTAAGAGTTCCAGATAGCGCTGGAGTGGCAGAGCAGCTTCGGTACGGAGAGCGAATCCCATCCGTAGAGATACCGTTGCTAACTCGATGAGCTAGCAAATACTGTAGGCTTAAATATCCGGGCAGCGGGACGTCATATCAGGGGGATGCCCCTGAGGTTCGTGCCAACGTGGAAATAAAGATGGGGGTGGCGTGCACCCTAAGGTACCTTGGAGAAGCATGGTGGGAGGCAGCACCAAAGCCAGTCCGGGGACACCGGAGAGGATGGCAAACAGACGCCGTGGCAGCCAGTATTCCGAGGTGAGCGGGAGGAGCTGCAAGTAGTGAGAGGTAGGCGGGGAGAAGCCATCGAAGACAGACGGTCGCAACATTGTGGTCCCTTGGCCCGAGGTGGGGTTGTTGCTACCTGAGGGGTTGGGCCCCACAGGTCCCCACCGTCGGGAGGCGAGTCTGACTGGGAACAGAGGTGAGTTGGAGCTTCACCTGTGTCAACCCTCATTCCCCACAGGTTGAGCCCTTGGGTGCCAGGGCCGGCAGGACTTAGGGGCGCCCCTGTGTGACTGGTCCCGAAGAGGACAGGCGAGTGAGTGCAGAGACTATCAGAGAGATAAGGCACAGTTCGAGACAGGAGCACTCTCGGAGGGAAGAAGAGAAAGAGTCCCAGGGAATGCAATGTTGAGGCATGAACTGTAGTACGCTGGATAAGGGCTAGAGCAAGGAGCCCACTGTAGCAGGTGACATAAGAACAGATGAGCAGAAGAAATTGCCATGCTGGGTCAGACCAAGGGTCCATCAAGACCAGCATCCTGTTTCCAACAGAGGCCAAACCAGGCCACAAGAACCTGGCAATTACCCAAACACCAAGAAGATCCCATGCTACTGATGCAATTAATAGCAGTGGCTATTCCCTAAGTAAACTTGATTAATAGCATTTAATGGACTTCTCCTTCAAGAACTTATCCAAACCTTTTTTGAACCCAGCTACACTAACTGCATTAACCACATCCTCTGGCAACAAATTTCAGAGCTTAATTGTGTGTTGAGTGAAAAAGAATTTTCTCTGATTAGTCTTAAATGCGCTACTTGCTAACTTCATGCCTGGAGATGGACAGCGCAAGGGTACTGCCTGGGACACAGCAAGCCGGTGACAGGACCTTCTATAGTAATAGTAGTAGTAGCAGTGCAGAGGGATACCCCGAGGAGCAGGGTGCCAAGACACAGTCCAGTGGAGTACTGCACTGAGCCAACTCTTGAAGAGAAAAGGCACTGTAGCAAAGTCCTCAAGGAGCTGTGCTGTGGCGGTCCCAAGGAGCAGCGAGCACTGCGGTTGGGACTCACAAGTAGAGTAGCGCCGAGCCTGGCTCTGAGGAGCAGGAAGCACAGAGAGTCCAGGTTAGGTTGCGCTGAGTCAGGACCTAGGTAAAATTGCATTGGGCCTGGCCCCGAGGAGTGGAAAACACTGAGAGAAAGTCCAGATGGCGTAGCGCTGAGCCAGGGCCTGCGGGGCAGAAAGTGCAGAGTCAGAGTTTGGGTAAGGTTGCGCTGAGCCTGGCCCCAAGGAGCGGGGAGCGCTGAGGCAAGAACCCAGAAGGAGAAGGGCAAAGATCTGACGGCAGGAACAACTGGTCCGTGGAGAGAATATGGCACCAAAAGGAACCAAGGAACTCGTTGCCAAGTCAGTTAGTGGTGACTAGAGGTGAGGTTTAAATATCCCGGGTCAGTGATGTCATCAGCCGGAGACGAACCTGGAGTTCGCACCATGGGCCCTTTATAGGGAGGGCAGGTAGCTCGCACATGCCTAGAGAGGCCCAGGATTGGAATGCTGATCGGTGGTGTCCCAACCACCACATGGCGTGCACAGAGCTGGGAGGAACGTGGCGGCGAGGACTGAGCACCACTGCAAGAGTGCCGGAGGTAGAGAGCCAGGCATGACATGACGACAGTTGAGCCTGCCATGGATGGCCACAGCCGGTGGTCATAACAGTACCCCCCCCTCCTAAGCCCCCCTCCCGGGGGTTTCGGTTTCAAAGGATGGGTAGCATGGAATTGTTTGATGAGGGTTTTGTCAAGAATATTGGTAGCAGGTTCCCAACTATTCTCTTCTGGTCCGAAACCCTCCCAAGAGAGAAGGTACTCCCATTTCTTCCCACGTTTTTGCACATCAAGTACTTCTCGCACTTGGTACACTACCTTCAGCTTCGGAAGACAGTGGTTGTGGTCCAGGTGGCTTCTTCGAGAATTCAGATAATACCAAGGGCTTTAGGAAAGATACATGAAAGGCATTGTGGATTTTGAGAGAAGGTGGGAGCCGGAGCTTGTAAGTAACCAAGCCCAACCAGCAGAGCACCAGAAAAGGGCCAATGTACCTGGGTGCAAAACGTGAAGATGGGAGTTTGAGGCGGATACATCGGGTGCTTAACCACACCTTGTCGCTGGGTTTGAACTGAGGGCCTACATGATGATGGGCATCAAAGAACTTCTTGGCCCTTTGAAGTAATTGTTGCATACTATTCCAGATTTGGTGTAACTCTTGGGCGGAAGCCTGAGCCGCAGGAAAAGGGACAGATAATGGTAATGGTTGTGGAGGCAGAGGTTGTCATCTGTAGACTATCTAAAAGGGTGAGGAACCAGTAGATGAAGAGGGATGAGAATTTAATGTAAACTCTGCCCAGGGAAGGAGGTCTGCCCAATCGTTTTGCCGGAGGTTGATGTAGGCATGAAGGAACTGTTTGAGCGTTCTATTGGCTCTCACCGCCTGTCCATTGGCTTGAGGGTGATATATGGATGTGAAGTCCAGAGAGAAGATGAATTTCTTACAAAGGGACCTCCAAAAATGGGCTGTAAACTGAACTCCGCGGCCAGACAGGATGTGCTTAGAAAGGCCATGGAGCCGGAACACATGGCAGATGAATAGCTGAGCGAGTTGTGGGGTTGATGGAAGGCCAGGCAGAGCAACAAAGTGGGCCATTTTAGAAAAGCGGTCCACAATGACCCAGATGGTGTTATTGCCACTAGAGAGAGGAAGGTTGACAAAGTCTGTTGCAATGTGGGTCCATGGCTCGCTAGGAATTGGTAGAGGTTGTAAGAGACCCCACGGGCGTCCCACTGGAGGTTTGTGGCGAGCGCAAGTAGAGCAAGGCTCCACGTAGGCCTGTACATCCTTCCTCATGGTTGGCCACCAGTAAAATCGCTGGAGGGTGGCTGGGGTTCTGGACTACCCAGGGTGCCCTGCGGTGAGGGAGTCGTGGGCCCAGCAAAGCACTCTCCGGCGAAGCTGGCGCAGGACCACCATCTTACCAGGTGGGACCAGGTAAGTGCAGCCAGGATGACCTTAGCAGGGTCTATAATGTGGCGAGGCGGGTCCAGCACATCCTCAGGGACAAAGGACCTGGAGAGAGCATCAGCCCAGCATTTCTTATTAACTGGTCAGTAGCGAAGCAAAAAGTTAAATCGGGTGAAAAAGAGGGCCCAGTGGGCCTGATGGTGATTCAAGCGTTGGGCCCGGTCCAGGTACTCTAGATTCTTGTGATCGGTGTATACTGTGATCTGGTGCCGAGCTCCCTTGAGCCAGGGACACCACTCTTCGAAGGCTAATTTGATAGCCAGGAGCTCCTTATCTCCTTTAGTGTAGTTGCGTTCAGCAGGAGAAAAATGAGCACAGGTGTAAGGTTTGATTGGCAGAGTACTGGCTTAAGACTACCCCAACTCCCTCGTCGGAGGTGTCAACCTCGACAATAAACGGAGGTTTGGGATCGGATGTCGAAGGCATGGCTCACGGAGGAAAGCGGTTTTAAGGTCTTGAAAAGCTGCAATGGCCTCGGGCGACCAAAGAGAGGGTTTGGAACCCTTGCGGGGCATAGCCGTAAGAGGTGCAGTCAGAGTGGAGTAGTGTTGGATGAAGGAACGGTAATAATTGGCAAAGCCAAGAAACCTTTGTAGAGCCTGAAGACCCGAGGGCTGGGGCCAATCCCAGATGCTTTTTAGCTTCTGAGGATCCATATGGAAGCCTTGGCTCAAGACTATGTATCCAAGGAAGGGTATGGTCTTTCTGCTGAAAGGAACATTTTTCTAGCTTAGCGTAGAGCTGGCTTTCTCGGAGACGCTGGAGAACGCAGGTGACGTCCTGACAGAGGCTTTGCAGATCTTTGGAAAAAATCAGGATGTCGTCGAGATACACTACGACGCATTGGTACAACATGTCTCTGAAGATCTCGTTCGTTAAGTTCTGGAAGACAGGTGGGGCGTTGCAAAGGCCAAACAGCATCATGAGATATTCGTAGTGACCGTCTCTCATATTAAAAGTTGTCTTCCATTCGTCTCCCTCGCGGATACGAACCAGGTTATACGCTCCTCTGAGATTAAGTTTTGAAAAACTCTTCACACCCCTTGGAGTCTGTCGAAGAGCTCAGAAATGAGAGGAAGAGGGTAACGGTTCTTCTGAGTGATCTCATTCAAACCCCAGTAGTCAATGCAGGGACGGAGCGAACAGTCTTTCTTCCCAACAAAAAAAAATAACCTGCTCCAGCGGGAAACTTGGAGGGTTGGATAAATCCTTTGGCTAGGTTCTCGCGGATGTAATCAGAAATGGGCTGCATCTCGGTGAGGGACAGCGGGTAAATCCTGCCCCGAGGAGGCTCTGTGTTAGGAAGTAGGTTGATGGCGCAATCATAGGTTCAGTGCGGAGGAAGGGTGTCAGTGGCCTTCTTGGAGAAGACATCAGCGAAAGCTGACTATTGAGGAGGAAGGCTGGGAGGTAGAACTGAAGTATTAAGACAAAGCTGGGGAAAAACAGGCTCCAGACAGTTAGTATGTCAGGAGGGCCACCAGCGAGCGAGTTGCAGTGTGGCCCAGTCAAACTGGGGAGCATGCTTTTGTAGCCAAGGAAGGCCCAAGACCACTGGTTGTATGGCTTTGTCCAACACATGAAAGGAGATGGATTTCACATGCAGGGATCCAGTTCGTAGACAGAGCGGAGTTGTGACATGGGTGACCCATCCGGGTAAGGGTTCTCTGCAGATAGATGAAAGAAGCAGAGGCACCAGGATGTGGATGGTGGGAATCCGAAGGTGTTCCGTCAGTTGCTTCAAAACAAAATTACCTCCGGCTCCAGAGTCCACAAGGGCCAAGGTATGGAATTCTTGGTTGTCCCCTTTGATCAAGACAGGAAGAGTTAGTGGAGGAGATGGAGAAGTCAGGCCTAGAAGCAGTCCTCCTGCCGAACCTAGGCCCGAGAGTTTCCCAGTCGCACGGGACAGGTGGATAATGCATGTCCGGAGTTACCGCAGTAAAGGAAAAGGCCCGACTGTTTGCGTTGGCCTTCAGGTGAGAGCCTACCCCGACCCATTTGCATGGGGGCTCCTCTGCTGTCTTGTTTTGGGGAAGCGAGTCCACCCTTGGGGATATGGAGCGTTGAACATGACATAAGCTTGCCATAGGCTTCTTGGTAGCTTGGACTTCCTGTGAACACTCCTGGAGACATCGATCAATACGGCCAGTGAGGTCAATTAGGGAATCAAGGGATGAAGGTGACTCACGGGCCGACAACTCGTCTTTGATACAGGAGTTTACTCCCTCCAGAAAGATGGCTTGAAGACAATCAAGGTCCCTATGTAGCTCGGAAGCCAGAGTGCAGAACTTTATGACATAGTCAGCTAAGGACCAGGTACCTTGCCAGAGAAGGCGTGTGGATCTGGAAGCGCAGTGTCTGTCAGGGTTGTCGAAGACGAGGAAGAACAAAGCAAGAAACCAGGGCAGGTCTCTGAGGACCAGGTCTGCACGCTCCCAAAGGGGCGATGCCCAGGCCAAGGCCTTGCCATCCAGAAGAGAGGGGATGTAGGTGGTCTTAGTAAAGACGTCTGGGAAGTAGGCTGGTTGCAAGCAGAAATGCATATTACATTGATTTAGAAATCCTTTGCACAACAGGGGGTTCTCAGAAAATTGAGGAGGTGCCGGTGTAGGGACCATCAGCCGTGCGACTGGCACAGAAGCCGAGGTGTTGGATCTGGTAGATGGCGTGGTCACCGCTGCGGCGGCGTCCAGTCAGTTACTTAAATTCTCTACTGCAGCCGCTAAAGTCTTCAGGATCTTTTGCTGTTTGATGAGCTTTTGTGCCAGGCCAGGAATGGCCTGAATTGCCGAGGCCGTCGCCAGGTCCATGGACTTGGCACTGTTAGGAATTGTAGGCCCTTGGCCCGAAGTGGGGTTGGGCCCCACAGGTCCCCACCGTCGGGAGGTGAGGCTAAGAACAGAGGCGAGTTGGAGCTTCACCTGTGCCAACCCTCATTCCCCACAGGTTGAGCCCTTGGATGCTGGGGCCGGCAGGACTTGGGGGCGCCCCTGTGTGACTGGTCCCAAAGAGGACAGGCGACGGAGTGCAGAGACTATCAGAGAGATTAGGCACAGTTCGAGACAGGAGCACTCTCGGAGGGAAGAGGAGAAAGAGTCCCAGGGAGTGCAATGTAGAGGCATGAACTGTAGTACGCTGGATAAGGGCTAGAGCGAGGAGCCCACAGTAGCAGGTGCCTAGAGAGTGGCAGCTCAGGGGTACTGCAAGCCAGTGACAGGACCTTCTGTAATAGTAGTAGCGCGGAGGAGTACCCCGAGGAGCGGAGCACCAAGACACAGTCCGGTGGAGTACTGCGCTGAGCCAGCTCTTGAAGAGAAAAGGCACTGTAGCAAAGTCCTCAAGGAGCCATGCCGTGGGGGTCCCAAGGAGCAGCGGGAACTGCGGTTAAGACTCACAAGTAGAGTAGGGCTGAGATTGGCTCTGAGGAGAAGGAAGCGCTGAGAGAGAGTCCAGGTTAGGTTGCGCTGGGCCTGGTCCAGAGGTGCAGGAAGCGCTGAGGCAGGAACCCAGAAAGAGAAGGGCAAAGATCAGAAGGCAGGAAAAACTGGTCCGTGAAGAGAATATGGCACCAAAAGGAACCCATTGCCAAGTCTGTTAGTTGTGGCTAGAGGTGAGGCTTAAATATCCCAGGTCAGTGATGTCATCAGCCGGGGACGAACCTGGAGCTCCTACCATGGGCCCTTTGAAGGAAGGGCAGGTAACGCGTGCGCGGACTCCTAGAGAGGCTAGACTCCACAATGTTGAGGATCTTCTGTCGTTCTGCCAGGAAAAGTGAATCCTCCCCCTACCTGAGGGTCAAATCCAATTAAAAACTAGGCCCAGGTTTAGGCTGGGCCTGTTGCAGTGATTTCGGCTGATGCCTCTTGTGCTGATGTCCACGAGTTTGAAGCTGCTGCTGTGGAAGCACAGTTGGTACACATCACCTCTGAAATGGGAAGGGGCATAAGTGTTTAAAAACAAAATAAGGATGCCTAGAAGACAGTTGTTCAGGTCCTGTAAAAAGACTGGAAGCAGCATGCAATTCTTTAATTTGGGCAACTATTTTCCTGACAATGTCTCCAAAGAAGCTGTCCCCCCAATAGGGCACATTGGCCAACCTGTCATGAACGTCCTCACGCAAACTGCTGGCTCATAACCAAATCATCCAGCGTACTCAGTGGGTGATGTAGAAGATCTCAATGCAGTATCAAATAACTCGTATGCCAGATGGTGGCATTTGCACTCTTCCACATCCAGAAGAGCCCACTAATAGTCTTCCTGTTCTATGTCCAGCGACTATCAGGGGTTTCAGCTTATCAATATAATTGTGTAAGTATTGCACCCTATAGAATTGGTGAGCTATGGTGCAAGCATTAAAGCATCAAGCTCTGGAAGACCTTTTACTCAAAATTATCCAACAGATGGGTCTTTACCTGGTGGAGTGTTGGAGAAGATTCTAGCCTGTTTTAACACTGATTCCACTACCACTGACTGATGTTATAGCTGAACTACTGCAAACTCTGGGGCTTTTGGTACTCTATTTCAAATCTAATTTCCAGACTAAGGGAAACAGAATGCCAGAGTCTCCCACATTCTCATTTATAAATCATATAGGACTGAGTGAACCAGGATTGTTGCAGGTTCAGACAGTTTCAAGAAGAAGCAGCAGCAGCCCAAAGACCCTCAATGCGGGGTCCTTGTTCTTATGGACTTCAAGAACCATTGCCTTTAAGAGGCTTTCTAGAGGCAAAGAAAGCTTCGGCGGTTCAGGTAGGGCAATCAGAGAATCCTTGTAAAACCTTGCTTGGAACTGAAAGGTGAAGGGATACTAATCCACAATCCCAATGATTATGAAGGTAATCAGGGCAGGATCCTCTGTCATTCTGTAGGGGAATATTCCTGAGGCATGCTCCAGATGATAGTGTTCCATGCTCTCTCCACCAACTGACTAGATTGCTCCACAGAGGATGGTGGGGTCTAGATTCCACCACTGGGATTTCTCATGGGAGCTCCTGAGGCTTGGAGGCGAGAAGGACTCCCCCCCCTTTGAGAGAACAAATCCATTACTCTGGACAGGAGAGACTGATGGGTGCCCTGTTTGTCACTTGCTGCCTGGGAGGCAAAGAACCTCTTCACCAATTCTGGTCCAGAATTGAGGGACCAATTCCAGGGTCCCTCAATGATCGTTCTCACCTCAGTGCATCGATGGGGCCGGGGCTCAATGAACAAATTGCACTGGGGAGCAGAGAGTCCATGGATCCAAGGCTGAATGCGTCTGAACAAATAACTGCGTTGGTTGAATCAAAGCCAGATGTGTCGACTGGGGAAGAAGGCGAGAGGCTTGGAGTGTCAACAGCGTCAGATGCATTGAGACTTATCACAACCTCAACTTCAGTGGCACCAACTGAGCCACTGGCTTCGACCCATGGTGCTTCTTTTTCTTATGTGCTGATGAGCAACACAGGGCCTGCAAAGATCACAGATCCTTGTTCATGATGCTTTTGTGCCATATTCAAACCCTGAGTGGCGCCACAGAAGGTGAAGCTTTGTTTGAGGAGCTATTTCTCAATTCGGCATGGAGGGGGGCCCAAGGAGGCCCCACTATGAGAGGAGGAATGACTCCATATTTTCACTGACCTGCAAAATTCCTCCATCTTCCAGGCTCTGTTCCTCTGGGACCTCAGGAACAATCAATCACAGTTGCTGCATTTAACTCTGTCATGGTCTGGCCCCAGACATTTGTAGTAAATATTAATCGGTAATGGATATCTTTTGATCACATACACAATCCTTAAAGCTGGACTTTTCATCTTTTTTTTCCCTTTGGTAGCACTCAAAAGTTTGATTGAGGGTCTGCCGAGGCAGCCAGGCAACTTGAGTGAGTTAAAGACAAAGGAAAAACTATAAAATACCAAACAGATTAGTGGAGAAATAGTTCATGTCCATGCAGGAGCTTTTTCAAAAAAAGACTGAGGAGCTCATGAGTCAGTGAACACGGGAAATCTTGCACATGCTCAATAGAGCAGATGCTCTATGAGCTAGGAGAGAAGGGTCTGTTTAGCACCATCGGATATCACCACCCATGTCTCATGGCTAATTAAGCCCTATTTGTCAATGGAGAAAAAAGGACATCATCTGGAAAGCTACATACATTAATGCTTGTAGTATGGGAAATAAAGTCCCAGATAAAGAGGTAGTCATGGATGAAGATGACGTGGATGTAGTGGCTGTCACGGAGCTGTGGTATATGAAAAACCAAAATGAGATATAATTATATCAGGTTACAATTATTCAGGAAGGACTAGGTAGGAAGGGAGCAGTGGTGGCATGATATACAAAAAATATTACAAGTAATAGAATTGCAAGTCTTATGAGGTAAGAAGGCGACACTGCTGGTTAATCTGGAAACAGAGAATGGAAAATCTATTTATATTGGTGTAATATACAGTCCTCCATCACCATCAAAAATAGGCAAAGATTTAATAGAGGATATTCACAAAAATGCCACGAAATGAGAGGTGCTATTGCTAGGGGATTTCATGCTGCAGCATGCTGATTTGGACATTCTGGCTGCAGTGTTTTCTAGAAGCAGGGAGATCCTGGTTTCTCTGCAGGGAAAACTGTCCTGTCAACTGGTAACGGACCCCACACAGGAGGGGGTAATATTGAACCTGGTGCTTACCAAAGAAGACTGTTTCTGATGTTGTAGTGGACGATCATCTAGGATCCAGTGATCACCAGATTGTGTGGTTCAGTATTAGAGTATAGGTGGTAAAAGTTCATTCAAAGTCCTAGACTTCAGGAAAACTCATTTTATTAAAATAGGGGAGTTTGTCAAGAAGTTGTTAGCTGGATGGGAAAATCTATGGGAAGCAAAAGATCAGAGGCAATATTAAAAGGAGATATTATAAGGGTAACCTTTTTGTTAGGAAAGTCAATAAAGGGAAAAGAGGCGGCTGAAAAGGTAAAGAAGAAAAGGTTAGTGTTCATAAACTACAAGAGAACAAAAAAAGAGGAAGGCAGGTGACAACATCTAGAAAAGCTAAAAGAAGCTGGGAAAGTAGTCAAATGCAAAGATGCAAATGGAAGAAAAAATAGCAAATACAGTAAATCCAAAGGAGAAGACCTTTCTTTTAATATGTTAAAGAAGGAAATGCAAAGGTGGCACCGAGATGAAGAGGAGGAAATGTAGAGGCTGATAAGGAAAAAGTGAAATGACTTAAAAATGTCTGTTCAGTGTTCACTGCAGAAGGGTCAGGAGTAGGACCTTATAAAACAAATATGATTTTCAGAAAAGTGTGTTCATAAGGAGCTAACTAAATTTAAAGTATATAGCATGATGGGGCACATCCAAGGGTTTTAAGGTAACTTAGAGAAGTTCTGGCAACTCCACTTGCTGACTCTTTCAATGCTTCTTTAGAGTCGGGAGTAGTTCCAGAGGACTGGCATCAAGCGGATGTGGTTTCTATTCACAAAAGTGGAAGTAAGGAGAATGCTAGGAACTACAAGCCAGTCAAGTCTGACTTCTCTGGTGAGCAAATTAATGGAATCACTGCTACAACAGAGGATAATGCTGTTTCTGAAATCCAATGGATTACAAGATCCAAAGTAGTATGGCTCTACCAGAGCAGTGGCTCTCAACCTTTTTTCTGTCGGGACACACCTGACAGTTCTCACATGTGTGACACACTGAACATGTGACCTATCACAGAGTTAAATATAAACATTTACTCTGCAATCACAGGAATATCCCCCTTGACTCCCAACAATGGGTGCAGAGCAGAACTAGGCCATTACCCACACAACTCACCATGCAAAAAAAAATATATATATATTTTGGTTCTGGTGCCATCTCAGTAACAGCAAAACAAATTCCCTCTACTATTAGGCACAACAGCTTTCTTTATAAAAAATACAGTAATTTACCACCAATGCATGTCCTATTGAGAAAAAACACAACAAATAAGACTGATACAAATGCCTACATGCTAGTAAAATTCCTTACCTCGGTCACACACACAAAACTGACCTTCACCAAGTACAGAAAGACCACAAATTACAAATATGGAGACAAAAACTGGAATGGAAGGCCAAAAAAGCCACTCTGCATGCAGTGCGAACCTGGAGAAATGGAAAGAAAAATATAGCACCTAACATAGTCCCAGGATCTGCAATAATGCACACAAACTAATCTGCATTATGGCATGATTCTAACAATGCATTATGGCATGCATTCTAACAATGACAACCCTATATCTGAAAAGGCAACACTACAAATATTAAACCAGGCCCTAAAAACTAATATACCTCCTATTAGGAAAACAAAACAAGCCAAGCTGCTATAGATCCCCACACAGAAATAGCAGCAAAATTATACTAATAAATGTTTCAAAACAGCTGATAAACAGACCATCTAACAATTAAACACTCATAAAAATTATTAAAAATTCTCCAAATACCAATAAAATATTTCAAACCAGCAGACATCACATAATACCCAATAATTAAATGGCAGTCAATCAAGAAAAATAAACTTAAAAGTCACCTTTACATACCTTCTCCAGCAACTCTCCTACTCCTGTCCCTTGCAGGTCAATAAACACCAGAAGCAGCAGTGGCTGCTGAAACTCCATCTTTGTAGTCCTCTTTCTTAAGGCTCATGACTAGTCTCACACATACACACACCAATTACAGCCCATAAACAGTCTCTGTCTCTCACACACCAGTGATATCCCTGACCAGCCTCTCTCTCACACACACCAGTCACCTCCCTGACCAGTCTCCATCTCTCTCACATACAATAGTGACCTCCTTGACCAGTCTCTCTCTCTCAATCACAATCACACACATGCTTTCAAATCACACAAATACTCTTACTTACATACATGTTTTCCCCCTCCTCTGGCTCATTCTCACTCATGACCCCCCACTTCTCCCCAGCACAAATGGCAGCTGCAGCAGCCTCCTCCTTCAGCCCCTGTGGCCCAAGAATGAAAAATCCCATCAGTTGTGGGGGCTATTGCTACTCTTTCTCCGATCGCCGTTAGCCAGCTGTGCTTCATTTTGGTCCAGGCCTGCACTGCTGCTGTTACTTTATACAGCATCGTCTTTTCTTCCCATGCACTCCACTGTACATCCTCTTCTAGATTGTGGGAACAGGAAGAAAAAAGGGCCATGCCGCTAATGTTGCCAGCTTCCACGAACACTGCTGCAGGTCCTGCCCAGATGGAACGGCAGCAGGATTAGTGGAAGAATGTCTGTGTCTTGCTGCGATGGAAGAAAGGGAGGGAGGAGCAACCAGGGCAGCAGGACACCAGGAAGTTGCAACACACCTGCCAGTGCTTGGCAACACACCAGTTGAGAATCACTGTACCAGATAGGTCTTGTCAGATGAAGCCAATCAATTTTTTGATTGGATGACCAGAGAGTTGTATTAGGAAAAAGCGCTAGATGTATTGTACTTGGATGTGTATGCAAGCAAAAGTTAAGGGGGCAGGGCATTGGCATTCCGGGGAAGGGTGGGGCCAACTATTACGTGCCTAACTCCGTATTGTAACACCAGTTGCCGCAGCAGGTGGCGGCTCGTTAGCCGCTTAGATTTACTGCTGTTCCTGAGGAGGAGCAAATCTGGAGATCTCATGTTTTTAGCTTATATGACAGGGTGAGGAGTCCGGGTCAAACGGGGAGCATGCAGGATGAAGAACCAGGGGAGTCTGGATGAGCTTGAGATTGACTGGGCAAACTGATGGACTAACTGGAAAAACTGGCAATGTCCCTTGCGCGAGCATGTTTTAAAATCTGCTTACATACACGCATTAAAGATGGAAAAGTCCTATGGGAGACGCACAAAGTAGATTTGCACAAGTGACCTCTTAAAATTAGGAACATACTTATGCCTGGTAGGCGTATTTTGAATCATTCACACGCAAGTGCACTTGATTTAAAATTCTCCTATCACCAGTCATGCGCTATGTGCTCATTTTAATTTGCATGATATTGAAAAGCACCTGCATATCTATTTTTAAATAATTTCCAGTAAAACAATTGGTGCTATTGGTGTTGTCTCTTAATACACAAGTGCCATAATTCAGATATTTGACTTATCACAACACATTGGAATTTTTTTATGTACACAAGCATAGTACAGCCATCTGCAATAACAGCTTCTATACTATTTCCCATCAATATACCTTAGTCAGTGCAATAAGGATCATTTTCAGGCTGAAAATGCTAGTTAGATTTCATCATGATCTAAACCTTGGTGCCTCTACTAAAGATTGACTGTCATTTCATCTTAGGGGTATACCCTGTTTCAATTCTTGATTATTAATATTAGATCTTACATAATTATGTAACAATAATTAACTGTATATCTTATTCATTTGGATGAAGAAAAGAATAGATGCCAATCGTCTTATAAAATTCCTTTATTGAAGTGGAGACACAAAGGTAGCCCGACTCTGGCCGAGTTTCGCCGTATCAAGACGGCTGCCTCAGGGGCTTGCGTGTGTATTCTTCAGTTCACAAATTGATTAATTTGTACATGAAGCATCACATATACCATACAAACATATGTTTGTCCGCACAAGTGGAGATCAGTTCGTGAATACGTCCACAAGATACAACACTTTTGCTGGTCACATAATGGTATATGTGATGCTTCATGTACAAATTAATCAATTTGTGAACTGAAGAATACACACGCAAGCCCCTGAGGCAGCCGTCTTGATACGGCGAAACTCGGCCAGAGTCGGGCTACCTTTGTGTCTCCACTTCAATAAAGGAATTTTATAAGACGATTGGCATCTATTCCTTTCTTCATCCTGACGGCTTTTATAGATCGCCTTCCTTTGTGCTTTTTGTATCTTATTCATTTGCCTGTTTTAAAATAAATTATTTTTCTGTAAAGTGCTGGGATTTTATATACATGTGATTATAGCAAATATAATAAACATACTACTGAATCCGTTAATTACAGTCCATATTAGTGCCACAGCGATGTAATGATTATAGTGATGAAACCTAGGAAACCTTCCCAACAGTTGTAGCTCCAAACAGCAGTGAAATGGCTTCATTGTGCTTCATGGAGGGTATGGAGTAATCTGCACTGAGCAGCAGTTACAACTCTAAAAGGGGACACGGTGGGAGTGGGGGTTGGCCTCAATGAGGGAATTTGATCTACGGTACTTTGGGTATATGCACATGCAATCAGTACTAGGCAGACTAGATGGGCCGTTTTGATCTTTATTTATCGTCATTTACTATGTTACTATTGTAGAATCTTAGAAGGCCTGCCTTGGATTGTTTGTACCTTTTCACTGTCAAGTTAAGAAAAGCTTTGCAGGCATCATAGAATTAGCCAGAAACTGCATGTGTACAATGAACTGTATTGACCTTTGATATGCTGAAATTAGAGCTGAAACTACACTGCTTAAACCAGAACTTGTTTACTTTTAGAATTTTGATTGGTTAAGTACAGAGTTTTGCTTATATGGCAATATATCATACGGCTTCTGATAATGCCTAGAAGGTTGTAGCAGCCAATTACTGAACAATGAACTACTGTTTACTAATGAATAACTGAAATGATATAATGCAATGTACTTCCTGAAAATTTCAGAACAGCTATTGCTTTTATCGCTTATGCCTGAATTTTACTAAGTAAAAGATAAATATTACAGAAACTAAGTGTAGATATTGCCTAAGCCACTCAGACAGGGGACCGGCTAAGGGCCACAGTGATCCCCAAGTTGGAAAGTTGACACTATGAACTGAATTGAGACAATCACATAATTCTATATAAACCATCGCATGACTTTCAGCTATTTCAGTCACCCAAATGTTAGTCATAATTTCAATTAAAGATGTATAACACTGTATCCTCATAAAAATGTAATAAATTATCCTGTTTCCTCTATCATAAAGTCCTAATATTTTATAGTTTCACTTGATAAAATATAAAAGATACATCTTCACTTTACCTTAGAGCTCCATGCCAGCTCATTTTGAATCAGTCCCCTTTCCTCATCTTCATTTTTTCCTCCAGTTTTTCCACTGCATGTATCTTTACATTGAGCAAAGGGATCAGCATCTTTCTGCCGTATCCTTCCTCCTCTAGCCCTGTAGTCTGCCAGCATTCGGGCCAGACTCTGGCTGTCACCTAGGTGGTCCGCAATTTTGATACTAAGCAGTTCATGGGAAGGCAACACTTGGACTGACCTGCCTTGGATGCTCCCATTCATCCCCTGAAGGCCTGAAAGTTCCCGCAAAATTTGTTTCTTCCTTCTGCTCTCCAGCTCCTTGAACTCTTTGTTGAGGAGAGGAGATAAATAGATCTGTTCTGGAAAGTAGTCCCTGGCAGGACACCTCATACCCTTGTCTGTTAATATAAAAGGCTCCCTAAAGTTGATGATAGGGGAGATGCATAGGATAACATCTTTCAGTTCCTGCTTAAAACACACAGAATACATCTTCAACCGGTCTTCAGAAGAGGTTACTTCCTCAGTGATGTACAGCCCAGTATCATCTTGGAGAGGGTCTCGGAAGAGCCTCATCTGACTTTTAGGCTCCTGTGGGACTCCTTGATGTGATACCACCTCAGTTTGCTCACTGTCCAACACACTCTGGTTATGGCCCATAAAGAAAAGAAGTTCTGGTACAGTAGATGAACAAGATGTTGATACTATAGGGGTAGATACCACTGTGACAGGTTCCTGCTGGTTCAAAGATGCATTAATCAGAAGGAATTTTTCATCAACATCATCATCCTCCTCCTCATTAAAGAGAACTCCTTGTTCTGAAGAGTTAATATCATTTGATGATACAGATTCTGAGATCACAGGCAATTTGTCAGAGGTCAGATCAGCTTCCCTGATAATGGCTGTAAACTTTCCATTAAACAGATCTTGTTGGCCACTGTCATCTCCCTGCTCTTCTATCAATGAATGGAAAGAGCTGCTCTTGGTCAGGGTTGGAGGCATGGCAAACTCATCCATGAGGAAAGATATTTCTAGCTGTGAGTGATAAGCCACACAAACCATGAAGATTAGGATCTCCTTAACTCGAGCCAGCTCATACTCTGAGGCCCCACGTAGTTTTATGGTACATCCCAAGTGTTGTGGGCACCCTTCAAAGAACATCAAGGTTTTCAACTCATCTGAAAAACAAAAAAAAATCTAATCATATACAGTTATCTATGACATATGGCTTGGTCTAGAAGGCTGTTCTTTAGAGCAAACTATTTTATCGACTAGAGGAAGGCAGGAATCAGGACTTTGTTTCAGTGTAAATTCTTTGTAATGGTTGTGGAAGAGTTAGTTTAACCAACCTCCCTGCAGAACAACTGGACCACATGAGGGTCATCACCTTCCACAATTGGGACGTCCTCTATATCTTGCTTAGGATCCACTAAATCGCTGACCAGGTCCTTGCCCGGGTCCACCCAACTGCCCTGCTGCTGATTGGGTACATCCGACTCCAACATGTCTCCATCCTCAGCCGTGGACCGCCCCAGGCCAAGGAGACACAGGATCCCTCCAGAGCCTGCCTGCTTCCTCCCCCCCGGAGGCTTCTTAGTCAGAGGGAGCTTCCTGGGAAGTAGCCACCAGGATCCTGCCTGCTTCTTAGCCAAATAGACCTTGTGTAGAAGCAGGACAAAATCCGCTGAAAATTACTCCGAAATGGACGAGGACTGATCCTGACCATCGTCCCTATGGCCCTCTGTCCCTTCTCTGCACCCAGCAGGACTTAAATCGACAGGTAAAAGTGGGGGAGGGGAGTCCCAAGGCTCTGAAACAGCCTACTACCTCCGCCCCTCAGGGCCTGCACACTGACCCTGCCAACCTCGTGTTCCCGCCCCCCCCCCACCCAGATGGGCCCGCGGAGGTCCCAGTCCCTCCCGAGGCACACTGTGCAACGCGGTAGTACTGAGGCAAACTCCTCTCAAACCGCAGCAACTTTTTCCCACGCTGAACGGGCATTGGCTTGAATTGCAGTCAGGCCTAAAAACAGCCCCTGCTGCTGAACAAACTACTGGTGGCACTTCCCTGATGCTAAGCAAGCATCCAGCCTGGCGATCGGGAGGTTTTTGCCTTCACTCACCGGGCTCTGTCTCCTAGCTGCCTGGCCAATCAGCACTTGAGCAACTCCTTTCACAGCATAGCTTTTTTTTGGTTTTTTTTTTTTTAAAGGCACATGCACTGAACAAAAAGAAACAATCAGCAAGCCAGGAAAGCACAAAGAAAAGGACTACTTCCCTGCTTCTGGATGTCCAGAGGGAGCAGGCTCTGGAGGTGAGGACCCAGAGGTGGTGAGGGAACCAGGACCCCTGGCTTTCACCCCTCCTGACCGAGAAGGTTTAAGCTAGCTCAGGGATCATCAACCCCTTGCTCGCCCTGCTCAACTCAAGGGATGGCCCACGAAGGAACTTAACACTTCGGGAAGTCTTGCAGGAATCTTCTATCTTCCTTCACTGACGTTTTTTTTTTTTTGTTTTTTTGTTTTTTTTTTTTTAAATCTATCAAGACTCCAGACTGCAGGTTTGTACCCCTATGATCTGCTGGAGACAGAGAAATACTGAGGGACTGCAGGTGGCACTCTCGGATATGTAGCAGTGCTGCAAAGTTTTGTTCTCTGCTTCTATCTGCTGGTGGGAATGCATAAACCCACTTGTCTGGACTGATCTGGGGTACAAACAGGAATGTCCTTTCGCTTCAGCAGAAGAAAAACAAGTGAGGAGAGTCGTGCACATTAGTTGCGCAGGAACACCCACTCATAGCCTAAAAGTGTTTCTGAGTTCTAAGAGAGCTCGTTTTGTCAGTGCAGTCCAACATCACCACCCATTGATGTGGATGTTTTTAGTCCTGCTTGGCCACAGAGAACTTTAGGACGGCTCAGAGGCAATCCTAAATTTAGCTAGATAAGTTATCCACATAACACCAAATAACCGGTTAATTTAACTCCACCTCAGAACATCCCTTCAAGTTAACTGGATAACTATTTAGCCAGATAATTTGAAGGTGGGTCAGTGCATGAGAATTTTGACCAGCTAAATCCTGAACTTAGCTGAAAAATCCATTTGAATATTAACGCCATTATTTTTTCCATTCCACTCAATCAAGCTGTCAAATTTGCTGCTAGAGGATGTGGTCAAAGCATCCAGCATTGCTGGGTTTAAAAGGGGTTTGGTCTAGTTTCTAGAGGAAAAGTCCATACACAATTATTAAGTAGATGAACAAGGAGAAACAATGCTTATCCCTGGGAAAGAGGAAAAGGAACTGAATCTACACCTTGGGATCTAATGGAAACTTCCTAATAAGCTGGATAGCCACTGTCAGAGACAGGATGTTGCGTTCAATGGCACATCTTAATTTCTTATATATTATTGTATCCATTGTTTGAGATAGTCAGAAGAATGGAATTCTGAAAGCTTATAATGAATGTTAGTCTAATACAAAAGTATCTTCTCTATTCAACTACTTTGTTATTTTATTATTTTGATTTATTGCTGTGAGATAGGATAGCTTCACGATCAAGTAGAAGACCCCTAAAGTAATACAACATAAAATTAAAGAAAAATATGCAACTGTAGAACAGAGCTTCTCATGCGAGAAAGAGGATACATTAACTTTTATTCTCCATAGCACAAGTTGGGAAAAAAGCCCATATTACATTAAACCCAAGGACATCAGACCTTTACATACCATTAGGTAGCTGGAACATCTGCAGATAAAATTTGTGGCAGGTACCAAGGCGTGGCTTGGTGAGCAACTGATCCATTGACATCACCAAATCTCCCTGCGTCATCCGACTGACTTTGTCTAAAACTTGCTGCAGGTCACGGTATAAAATGAAAAAGTACAGGTTAGTATTGCACATGTCTGCACATGAGCAGGACAGTTCCCAGTGACACAAAATCTATTTTAGGAAATGCAAGGGAGAATACACATGACTTTAATAGATTTGTGTTATTTATTATATACAAAACATCATCAATATACACAGCACTTTACCTGTATGTAAAACATACAAAATGACAAGAAATGTAAAACTGGCTCCATCTCAACCCATTTGCTTGGCTAACAGCACTTACTGGTTTGACGTTAATAACCAGAGTGATGCCATGCTCCAGCAGCATGTCTTGAGCAATTCGGGACACGGTCTTCTCAACCAGGACCAGTGTGGGGCGGACATCCACTATCCGCTGCACATAGTTCTTCAAGAACTCCCTTTCCTGAAAAGCAGAAATAGAAAAATGAATTTATACAGAATCAATAGGGATCAGAAATCCTGTGCACATCCCACCAGCAGAAACTACAGCAATCCGGCGCCTCTCTCTCTCTGGATCTATTATTGGGAGGGCTGGTAGTGTGGGACTGCTCCTTCTAATGTCTTTTGTTTTAAAGATGGATTAGGGAAGAAATCCTGGGGATGTATATAGATTAATTTGTGTACAAACCACATAAGAACATAATTGCAATACTGGGTCAGACCAAGGGTCCAACAAGCCCAGCATCCTGTTTCCAACAGTGGTCAAAAACCAGGCTATAAGAACTTGACAAGTACCCAAAAATTAAGTAGATCCCATGCAACTGATCGTTTAAACAATGTTCTTTCTAAATTTTAACTTAGATTTTTTAACTTTCCAGCAGTCATATAGAAGGCACTAACTTACTCATACTTTTTTTTGTAGGATGTTAAACATAGACCATGATCAACAGCTTGATAACAGTTTATATGAACATTATAAAATTTCAAACAGTTTATATCTCCCAGGTAAAGCTACATATAGTATTCACCAAATGTTACAACATTTTCAAGCTACTTTAGTTCAAAACTTTCTACTCGGAGGGAGTGAGATGTTCAAGTAGTGCTTGCAAGAATAAAAAGTATCAGTCTCTGAGACTTTTCTTATGTGTGAAGATCAAGTACTTCTCAGTGAAGATGCTAGCTAGGTACTAACATTTATTGTCTAAGGACACCCCCTTCACCTCAGTGAATGGAGGAGTAGTCTAGAGGTTAGAGAAGCAGACTACAAACCAGTGAAACTAGGGTTCAAATCCCACTGCCGCACATTGTGACTTTGGGCAAGTCTATTGCCTCAGATACAAACTTAGGAACTGATTCTTCAAGCTCTGTTCCTATAGATGAGAATGGGAGAAAGCAGAGTTACTTATCGGTAACAAGTGCTCTCTAAGGACAGCAGGCGGAGACGTCCTTCATTCATTTGGTGGAGAAGGATCTGATGGGAGATAATCAGAGTCCTCGGAGAAGGACCCCACTGGATCATCCCTCAGGGGTCATAGGGACCCTGTAAGCTAAAGGGAATGGGCCCTAGATGCTCAGTCTAAGTCCAGAGGTACAGGCACCAGTAGAACTGAATAGGGAGGGGGGAGTCTACAGGTTTCAGTGCCCCACCATCACCAATGCTGTCCCATGAAGGGGCTCAGCAACTGGAACCAGGACCGTGGAGGCAGTTGCAGACCCCAGGCATTGATAGAGGATGGGTTCTCCTCGCCACAGGGGTGCTTTGGGGGCATTGTGGCAAAAACCGGTGCATCCCCACACCCAGCACCATGCAGACAGGGACTGGTGCCAATGCTTCTTAGGTTTCTTCAATGCTCAGCCCATTCTTTCCCCAGTGCAGAGGTAGAAGACAATGAACCTGGCAACATCGGCCTGGAGGAGTTTGACAACCATCAGTCTCTGGTGCCCCTATTCACCGGTGGCACCCATGGTCCCACCGATGGCATGGTATCCAATAGTGTGGCTCCAAGGTCCTTTAATGCTGATGTCAATGGCTCAGACTTCCTCGACTCAAAGAGCTGATCCATCTTGTTGATTCGATGCCAACGTTCCTTTGCGGCGCACAAACTGCAACCCCAGACATCATGCAATGCCCCAGGCAGAGGATACACCCCTCGTGAGGATCAGCGATAGACATGGTCCTCGGGCACTGGGGGCATCGGCGAAAACTGGATGTGGCCATGACAAAAGGGTCGCAAAGTTGAAAATGATTTTGGTGAGCGGCAATGGTAGGTGGGTACCAAGGCACTGCCACCATGGGGGGAATCAACCGCAAAAGGAAAATTACCCAAATGCCAAAAACCCCAACTAGGGGCACTATGGGAGGGCACCGAGAGGGACCCGGCGATGGATAGAAGGGGGAAAAAAAACAAACGAAAAAACGCGAAGAGCAAAAAGTTTCAAAGCAGCAAAAAACAGTCAAAGTGAGCTCAATCACACTGCAAGGCTTACAGGTCCACGGAAAAGAAGAGACTGAAGAGGCACCTGCGTGGACATGTGGTATAGGGCATGTTTGGCATGGTCAGTGTGCCTAGACAAATTTCTAGAAACTCTGATGTAAGTTTTCCGCATTGGGGCTCCATTTGATGTCACCCATGTGTGAGGGCTACCATCCTGCTTGCCCTCGGAGAAGAACTTTAGTGAATCAAGCCCTTAGATTATAAACCCTCTGGGAATAAGGGAATATCTACAGTACCCAAATACAGTGCCAAAAAAAGTGGAATATACAGTAAATTAATAAAAAGTTTGGGGGGGGGGGGAAGGCTCACAAGAACACTACAGCTCAAGCAGACTCATTTGGCAAGAACCAATCAAAGAAATGGGAACCGGGGAAATTAAGAAACTAAGGACCTGATTCACTAAGGCTTTTCCTCCATTCTGTGTCTATGGGAAAAATACTTAGTGAATCAAGCCCTAAATAACAAATTAAACTTTTTAAATGTCTCACTGTGTCATTGACAAGAGACATGATCTCTTATATTTGTACCTCCCCTCAGTGTATCAGTGGCTACAGATTTATAAAATTCAATAGTGATTAAGCTTCCTGCTCTACTCAATAAAACCACACTCACACGTCATTCAGTTCATTGAATATTAACATGCAGATACGGACCTGTAGAACAATGGGCTCTATACATGTAAATTTGGTCTCCTCTCGATACAGATATTCAATGGAGCATTTCAACAGCAGTACCTTGGGATTTTTAATATAGGCATTCATCTAGGAAAAAATATGTTAATTGAGAAAATATGGATCAGAAGGATAAATTTCAATAACACTAATATTGCAAGTCATTGGAATAATAGATAAATAGATAGAGAGATGCCATGTATTACTGTTTAGACTAAAATAGTTAGCAAGCATGGCAAATGCCATTATTGTCCATTTTCTTCTTTTGATATCGCTTTAGCGTGGCTTCCGACTCCCTTTTGCTTTCTATATCTAAAAATAGTTGGAACATTTACTTTGGAGGACCTTTCCTTTTTGGTCAAAAACATTTATTCAGACGTCTTATGGATTATGGATACTGCTTACAGCTCCAGGGAAAAAGATGCATTTCATCAGTAAACCTTGGTCCAGTATTAATTTGATGCTAAATAGGAAGTAGTTAAGCAGTCTGAACCAAGGGTTTCTGCTGTTGCTGCTTAGTCTACGTTTGGATATGGGGGAGTCTGGAGTTGTAATATGACCTTTACTGAATTTATGATGCATATATCTGTTTTCTTTTCTGTAGTATTTTGATTGGACTTACAGTTAATGATTTTATTTTATTTTTTTATTTTTTTTTAATTGTTGTAAAGTTTTTTTCCAACAATGGAACTGAAAAAAAATTGAGAAAAGCCCTGGCACAAGACTAAGACCTTGGGTAAGTTACCCTGCCTTTTAAGCTTCTGCCACTCAACTGAAAACAAGCATTTGTCTTGCTCTGGCTTTCACGGTCTACAAATTGCTATGTAGTTCAATTTTGGTTTTTGTAACAGTCTATGTACCATAAATATATGCAGAGCACTCGCCAATGTACAGGGAAGCCTTATTGGCGCCATCTGGAATATCATGGCCCGCAGAGAAGGAGTATTTGGGAATCACTCCTGTCACCCTTCAGGCACAGGGAAGGCTGGCAGGTGGTGAGGGGGGAATTCTAGCAGATGAAGATGGTTGGGGGTGAGGAAGGGGACAACATGACAGAGTGACGGTACTATAATCATCATTTTTGACAAGTGTTTGTTCTACTTTAAAAAAATATATATATCAAAAAGGTATATAAAACTGGATTCTAGAGCACAGCATTTCCTTTTGTACATCTGAAAGACTTTGGGGTGTCAAGAGATCCTGTTTCAAACTGATACTGGGTCATTGCATTTTGCTTAACCATTGGTTTACCTTTTTGTGGGCAATGTTCTTCGTGCAAACAAAGCCATTCACTACCACAGAGTCAAACTTCTTTCCACCTGGGATCTGATACCATGACAGAAACAAAGAAAAAACAATTAGTTTGATCAAGATCATTCAAATTACAATTTATGACGCATGTGCGCTCAGTCTTTTGAAAGTGAGAACCAAATATTACAAGATCTTGCCATTTGCAGCTGTGGATTCAGAGACCCATGAATGGGTCTCCAAAAATGCATACGCGAGCCTCACAAAGCATTACTGTTGTCACTCAATCAGAAAAACAAAATTATCACAGCAATTTGTGGAAATATGTTTCACTTCCTGTATCACATTTACAGCACCATATTTTATTTTGTACTCTTCCCATGAAAAGAGTCGTAATACAACAGTGAGATTACAAGGTTGCCAATGTGTCTTTCCTATGGGACTTCTTGTTTGCTCAGGTTGCTAGTTAAAATCCATTCCTGTGGCCTTGGTTACAGCAAGAGAATACAAACAGGAATTCCCACCACCTAGGAGTAACTGACTAATTTTGGTTACTACCATGAGCTTAGTAAACATACATGGATTCTTTACTCTCAGAGGCATTTCAAAACTAAATGCTTCTCTGTCCAGAGGTGGCTAACTGAGCTCACAGCAAATGCAGGACTGAGTTAAATACCCCACTCTCACCCCGACATGCACTCTCTCTCAGGATAAGATCCCACTCAACTATCAGTTGGCACATTAATCCAATAGCCATTCCACGAAAAGTAAGGTTACTATATATGGACCAAGAAGAGGATTCTCTCAAGACCAAGATGTAGACCCAATTCTGTTTCTCTCTACTGATCCTTCCCCACCTACTTCTAAATGGTAGAGGCCAGGAATTCAAAAAATAATGCAGGGCTTTTAGATTTGCAGAGGCCCTGATGTTCTTTCCAATTTTATTTATTGGTAGTATTGATAATTCTGACTTATTCCCAATGTCCAGTATTTCCCCAATATTATTTTAAGAGACCACTGTGATGTAAAACAAATTCACCATTACAAAAGTGTACGTTTGGTTAACTCATTTTTAAAGCCTTGTGGGCAGCTTGTTTCATGTAGTAGTTTAAAGACAAGACTGAGGGCTAAGTCAGTGTGATCCCGGAGTATGTACATACTTGACTCACTCCAGACAAACGTTTGGAGCCAATAAGTTATTATAAATGAAAATGGAAAAATTCTAGTTTTTATGCTTTTCCAGATTTTAAAAAAAAAAAAAGTCAACAAGATGCAGTGATACCTTCATATTGAACTAACATCTCCAATGTGACTAGCTTTTAAGAGTTCTACTCCCTTAATCAATGTGAACTGCTTTGGGTTGACTATATCTAAAGAATGCAGAATGCAAATATAACACAACATTCAGATCAAAGTAAAGTGAGTTAAGGATTATCTTACCCAAGTATACCAAAAAGTAAGTAGCAGCAAGAGTATCTATATTCAGGAAACATCAGCCTTGGATGGACTTTGCACTGATCAAAGCTAGCCACAAAAGAATTAAATTAGTCCAAAAAAAACCAAACAAACCATGGGCCTTTGCCCGGAGCCCACCTGTAATCAGGCACCACAGGTGGAGGCCCGACTGTGACCTGATCATGTGGCGCTCCGGTGGCACGTTGGGGTCTCCTGCACAACTCACTCCCTCACGGGCCCTTCTCCTTTGCTCTGGAGACGTGGTCTTCTAGTGTGACAATTTCATGGTCTGGGCAAGGGATGGGGGAGGGAGAGGCGGTTGCGGTTGGATGACATCACGGCCCACTTAAAGGTCCGCAACCAGAGCACAATTGCCCTCGTTGTTCCCAGCCAGCCTTCCAACCTCCCACCCTAATTACCAGTCCATGGGGTAGAACTTTTCACTATTGTCAATGCAGAACATCTCTCACACTGAAGTACTGTATGAGAGCTTTTTCCGAACATACTGTTAGATTTTTTTCAGTTTTACTGTTTGTGCATACAGTCGTACTCATAAATGTTTACATATCCCTGGCAGCATTTGTGATATATAGCATTTTAAAAAAACATGAGTAATCAGACAAAACATGTTTATTTGTAATGTGCTTCAAATTTAAACTAGTATGCATCACAGAATAGCACAATCATTAAACAAACCATAGCAATAAGCGAAATAAAATGGTCCTGTTCATAAGGAGATACTTCAACAAAAATAAGCTGCATGGTAGAGTTGCCAGAAAAACGCCATTGCTGCACCCGTGCCACAAAAGAACCCACTTACAATACGCCAAACAGCAGCTAGAGAAGCCTCAAAACTTCTGGAAAAAAATCAATTTGGTCTCATCACTCCAAATGAGCTTTATGGCTACAACCATAAATGCTATGAAGAGAAGCACACCATCCCTACCATGAAGCATGGAGGTAGATATCAGCTGGGTTTTTGTTTTTTTTTTGGGGGGGGGGGGGGGGGGGGAATTTAGTCAAAATTGATGGCAGGATGAATGCAGAATCTTATCAGAATATATTGGACAAGAATTTGTTCTCATCAGCTAGGAAGCTGCACACGGGGCGCACTTGGACTTTCCAACATGACAATGATCCAAAACATAAGGCCAAGTCGACCCTTCAACGGCTGCAGCAGAAGAAAGTGAAGGTTCTGGAGTGGCCATCACAGTCTCCTGACCTCATCATCATCATTAAGCCACGGTGGGGAGAACTCAAACATGCAATTCATGCTAGACAACAAAAAATATACAGGATGTGGAGGCTTTTGCCAAGAGAAATGTACAGCTTTACCCCATGAGAAAATAAAGGGCCTCATTCCCAACTCTCACAAAAGACTGCAAACTGTCATTGATGCAAAAGGGAGCAATAAGTGATATTAATAGCTCAGGGTATGCAAACCTTTGAACAGGACCATTTTATTAGTCCCCTTATTGCTATGGTTTATTTAATGATTGTGCTGTTTTGTGATGTATAATAGTTTAATTTGAAACACATTAAAAATAACAGACATGTTTTGTCTGATCACTGGCGTTTTCTTAAAATGTTACACATCTTACAAATTCTGCCAGGGGTATGTAAACATACGAGCACAATTTTATCATAGGTAGCCTCCAATGTTAGTGATGTATGTTCTCTGTGGATGTTATATATGAGCAGCACTTTAGTCCGTCAGACGATAATGAATGTACAGACTTTAATTTTAATTTAATATTGCAGCAATGGGGGAAGCGGGTACTCAAACCGGTGGGTGACATTTCAGACGTGGTGCAGGGGTGCATTATGGTTCAGGTCAGCAGTGGACTGGTGCTTTGAGCGGCGCATGGTGGAACATCCTTACGTCTTGGGAGGTCCCCTTGCTTGGGAGCAAGGTGGAGAGCCAGGTTAGATGCTGCTTTGCTTGACATTAGAGCAGGCGGTAGAGGTGGGGACATAGCCTGTTTTGGTGATTATCATATTGGCTTGCATAAAGTGGTGTCCTTTTATATCCAATTGCTATGCTTCTATCACTGTTATAAATACTGTACCAATTTATGGCAGGGTGTTATTATATATATTATGTGGGTGTGGTGGGTAATGAATTTGGACGAAGGAGAGACATAGCCGGGCCAACACTATCATCGTGGCTGCTAAACTTATACGCTATCTATATCTTATTTATTGACATTTATTTCTAAGTGGAGTAACACAACAATCATACTACTTCATGTTCTCACTAAGGAACACTAGTATTAAACAACTGCCACTACCAATTCCATCAGCTACAAATTACAGCAAAAATACATATTGGGATTGTCTGCTAAAATGACACTGGATGATGACCTTTTGGTTATATCCCTACCACAGCATCACAAATGCTGGCCAAGTCAAAGTCACCTTTTTAATGTGCACAAACTGTCGAATATCCATGTCATCGTCCTTGTTTTTCACATCTGGCCGGACAGTCTGGACCACCTGGCAGACCACAGGCACGATGATATCCCTCCAAGACAGGGATAGTGACTCGTTGTACAGCAGCTGCTGCAGCAGTGCCATCATGTGGTTATGGTTTGCTGAGCTGCAATGAATGGAAAACATATCAGATAAAACGAGGCAGAAACTGTCAGAAGTTTAGACTTGCAGAACTCAGGTTTACTCAAAGAAGCCAATTCACTCAAGAAATGAATACAAAGAATCATATTCCAATGGATTTTTATTTAAAAAAGCACTTCAGGACAGAAGCTATAGATCCTGTAGAACAAAATACAATGCTATATATACCCTTCAAAGAAGCAAAAGGCTTTTTAGATATTTACACTAAGTTTTGAGCCAATGAGATCCAATAAAACACTGATTTTTTTTGTACTCTCAAAGTACCCCTAACTAGCTGGAAAATAAACACCTAAATTTTCAATTTTTAAGCACTTAAGAACAGAAGCCCTAATTATATTAAAGCACTTAAAGGCATCCTACCAGTCAGACTGCTCGACACATCATCTCCTATTCATAACACCAATGCAGCAAAGCACTACTGCTAGAAAAGTTTTTACTAAAGAGGACATCTTATAGAAAATAGTTTAACCATATAATCATAGTCCCTGAAAGTCCACGGTTTATGTTTTTTTCAGTATACATGTAAAAATCTTTTTTAAAAAATATATTTCCCTTTCAGGAGTCTGAAATTGATGTTTTAGAGTTATTATTAAAAAAGCATATTGTAATGTATTCAGAAAAAAATCCATGGAAGATCTTTAAAAATCAAATATAGTTTTCTTAAAAAAAAAATATATCAAATATGCTCTGCATTTTGGCATGTAGGATATATATTAAAAAGTTGTGGGTGAGGCAGCTGCCTAAGCTGTGTGCCTTCAGTATTTTTATTTGAGGTTCTCTTTTACTTCATTCAGGCAATATACCAAAAAATATACCACATCATAATTTTTTCTTGAAGATATTCTATGAATTTTCTTCTAAAGATATTGCATCATATTTCTCAAGCTCTTTCTGAACCATCCAACAAAGATTCCTGTGTTCCATCCTACCCTCTCTACTTCACCTCTAGCCCCATACAAATTTCCCTCTCTCTCTTAGGAAGGTGGTGTCTAGCCTCTTGCTCCAGCACCAAGTTCATAATGAGGTCAGTAGGATCATCGCATAGGTGTCACAGTGAACTTGGTACAGTAGCAGAAGGAAGGTAAAGTGTACCTCCTTCTGCCTATAAGGGTGGAAGGAATGTCAGCGATAGGCTAAAGGGAAAGGTGTATGGTGAGTTGGAGATGCACGGAAGGTTCCAGAGGGGGAGCTGAGTGCAAAGTGAGCCTTTCTTTAACAGATCTGGGGTGGGAAAGGGGAAATCAGTGGCTATTAGAGGGATTCTTGCACAAGAGTTTGCCGGGGTGGAGTGAAGAATTAGCATTGGGACTGTAGGTCATTCTTGAATACATTGGGCCTGCCAGGTAGTGGGAGGAAGGCTGAGCACCAGCTTCTGGTGTGTAGGGTTATATAGCTAGATTTAGGACAATTATACCTGCACAAACAGGTCTGGGTGCCTTAACTTCCCTCACCCATGCTGTGCATTGTGTTGAGTTTTATTAGAAAAAATGATATATAGGTGGAAATAACAAACAGATAAACCATGCACCTGAGGTCACCCACATTTAAGAGTGTCTAAATTTAGCTACCTAGTGAAATTTAGGGAGCTAAATTAAGCTGCTCAGCCTCAGGCAGTTTTCAAAGGTGCTGATCAAGCCTCCTTACTCCAGAGGTTAGGCAGTTAGCTCCTTTGAAAATGGACTAGAATGGTGTAACATTTCAAAATGATATAGGGTAAAAATATTACTCTACTCACCAGCTTTCCTGCTACATGTAAGAACTGTGCCTGCCTGCCACCTTTCTCCTGCCAGGACCAGCTTTCTCTCCCCAGCTCCTGCAATCGAGCTGCCGCTTTGGCAGATAGCGTACCCGCCCCCCAGTGACATCCAAGGCGACGTCCTTCATAACCGGGCCCAGAACCCCAGAGGTGCTCGCACCTGCGGTGCCCACGCCCTTTACCTTTTTCTGTATTCTGCTACACTCCCAAGTCTATGCTTATCTCCACTATAACCAGCCAAGGTAGATATGGCTCATTCTGCCCAACATGTACCTTGCCTAGGCCGGACCCAGTACTCATTCACATTCCTTTATTACATTTCACCAAGCAACAGTCCAATACACTTCCTTCTTCTTTTAAATATTTCATTACTAAATATTAGATCCATAAAGAAAAAAAATCACCCCTCATATATGACATCCTATCTGACTCTACTATTGACTGTTTTTGTATAATAGAATCATGGACCAGCTCAGGAGATGAATCCCTCCTAAACCTTTGCTGCCCCAACAATTTCACTTTTCAATACCATCCTTGCACCACTGGTCAAGATGGAGGATTAATTATTTTCCACAAACTTTCCTTTACTTTCTCTCTACTTCCTGTGGATCTACCACCTCCATTTGAAATAATGTTAATTACTAGCCCACATCTCAATCTTTGCCCATCATACTGTCCTCCGGGACGTTTAACTCATAACTCATCGCCTCTACTCCAATACTTTGCCACTCTTTTACCTCATCCTGATAAAACAATTATATTAGGCGATTTCAACGTACATGCTGATTCAGTTCTTCTAGCTACCTCAGCTGAATATTTTCTGAATACCATGCATGCTTTAGAATAGAAACAATTCATCTCTGCTCCAAACCCCAAGGCTGCCTTTGACACTAGATCTGCTATTCTTAAACCCATCTTAATTCTCACCTAATACAAATTTCTCTCATACCTTGGTCAGACCACTACATTGTGAACACTATTAAAATTAATCAGTTACAAAACACCATTACCTCACCTATTGTTTTAAAGAATAAATGAAACACATTGATCTGGAGACCTTTGCTGACAATTTCTTACCATTGATTGATAACCTTCCTATGTCAGACCCTAATGAGCTAGTAGACACTTGGAATAGTGCCCTAACTAGCATATTAGACAAAATTGGCTCTTTTTATTTTTATGGTGTGTAGAGGTGCAAGTCAGCACCAAGGTTTACGCACACCTTAGTGGTTCATAAACGTAAATTATGAACTCTCGAAAGTAAATGGAAAAAAACACAAAAGCTCGGCTAATTTAGGCCCCTTCACCGCCAAAATCACACTTTACTGAACAGCCGTTAACAATGCCAAAAAAACCTCTCTAGATGTATCAAATTATCTAACAACCCAAAAATTCTATTCAATATCGCACGCAACAGGAAAAGTCATACTTACCTTAAAACAGACCAGCCTCTCGATTTATATAATTCATTTGGAAAGTGCTTTGAATCAAAAATCCATAAAACAATCAACTTTTCCAACATCTCTCCCAACTATATAAACCACCCCAACAACACAGTCCTGGGATACTTTTGAAACAGTAGCCAGCTCCAAAGTTTTACAAATCTCCAAAATGAAATCTTCATCCCATCCTTGTTCACCATGTCCCTTCAATCTTTTCAAAGCAATTAAGGAAGGCATTGCTCTACCCATTGCTAACCTGGGAACTCACCACTTATTTTTTTTATTTATCAGGTTTTATATACCGTCAATCGGCTTCAACATAAAGCCATCATAATGGTTCACAACATAGGAAGGTTGCAAACATTTTACAATGAATGAAAACAATGAGAGACATCCACTTATCACAGGTACTTTACCAGATTCTTTAAAAATCGCTGCAGTCACTCCCATTCTCAAAAAACCAACTGACAATCCCGATTTCTCTGACTTCCATCCCATTTCATCACTGCCATTCCTTGCAAAAATAACCGAATCAGTTGTTTTAAAACAACTTACTTCTTTCCTCGAACACTCACTCTTAGATCAATATCAATTTGGTTCCAGAGCCAACTATAGCACAGAAATGCTATTAATATCCAGCACAGACATTATCCACCATTGTTTTGACACAGGAACCTCATACATTTCAGTCTTCCTAGATCTTTCTGCTGCCTTTGATACCATAAACCATCAAATTCTACTTACCCGCCTCATAAACCAAGGAATATCTGGAACAGTTCACAATTTGTTTCAATCATACTTAAAAAAAAAAAAAAATACCAGCAAATATTCATAAATCAAACTCGTTCTACTCCTTTTCCTCTAAGCACAGGTGTTCCGCAAGGATCCGCCTTATCGGCCACTTTAACATATACCTCACACCCATTCGGTCAGCTATTGTCCACCCTGGGCATAACATATAGGATATACGTTGATGACATCCACTTTTACTTTCCAACCAAACATACCTGGAACGACACAGTTAAATTTTTAGAACTCTATCTACAGTTAAAAATTGGTTGTTATATAACAAGCTCAGCTTAAAACCTTTTGAAAACTGAAATACTAATTTTAGGAAACCCCCAATTCAACAATATCCCAGAATTCATTCTCAGACAATTCTACCATCAATATCACACAATGAGTCCATAATCTAGATATCATAATTAATCCAAAACTAGACTTAACTGCACATATTAAAGCATTACTCAAAACATCCTTCTACAAACTTCGCCTTCTCAAACACAAAACCTCTACTTGACTTGAGCCACTTTCACACAATACAATCACTAATTCTTTCTGGCCTAGTTTCTGCAACTTGCTATATCTAGGCCTTCCTCAATCTACTATCCGCCCACTCCAGCTTCTACAAAACTCAGCAGTGCGACTCCTATCCAACAGCAGGTCCTATGATCATATATCACCTATGATCATATATCACCAACTGCATTGGCTTCCTGTTAAATGGTGCATCCAATACAAAACTTTAACAATTATTCATAGCCTAATTTATAACAGTAACTCCACATGGTTATCTGCAGCATTGCATGTATACACCCCCTGCAAAAATCTAAGTTCTAAAAACAAGCAGCTCCTTTTACAGATTCCATCCCCCAACACAACAAGCCTAACTATAACCAGAGAGTAAGCATTTTCAATTGCAGACCCCTATTCACTGGAACTCACTACCTCCTGATTTAAGACTCACTGCCAATAAAAAAGATTTCAAAAAAGCTCTCAAACATTATCTTTTCTACAAGCTTTCCCAGACTTATCTATGTCATGACTATCCTTTTGTTTTTCTCCCCTTCTGATCACCGAAATGAAGTATTTTTATCATCTTATTTTTCATTATTTATTTTCTTAGCAATATTTAACTATTATTTTTAATATTTAAAACTATTTTAATATAATGATTATGTTGTCGATCTCATTTGCTTTAGTCCTATGTCCTAAATTACATTATGGATGTTTATTTGTAACCCGTAGTGAACTTTGGAGGGTGCAGGAAATAAATACTTTTTAAATAAATAAATACATAAATAAATATTACAAAGTATTAATTTTGCTACACTTCCATGAGTAATGTCTAAAGCTACTAGGAAACTGCACAGAATATCTACTGTCCCTGAATGTAACTCATATTGATGCTACCAATGAAAATGTGCAAGCTAAATCTAAACAAAAACAGAACTTAAGAAAAATTGCAAATATGAAGTCTGTTCCAAAGGAAGTTCTTTTTGAACAGGATTTACTTTGACCTGCTTCCCTGCAGCTGAGTGCTACACATGCCATAATAATCATCTAAGCTTTAGGCAGCACAAGTAGCTTACAGTAAACACATTGTAAAGAAAACACAGAAAATAGCAGTATACAAATAAATCAACTACAGTAATAAACAGAAAATGCAGAAAACTGTAGAAAAGCCTTAGAACTGCAAAATTTACAATTTTATCAAGCCTATATTTCTTCAGCAACTCTGCCAATGTTTCATATAGCAAATGTTGCTTACCTGTAACAGGTGTTCTCACAGGACAGCAGGATGTTAGTCCTCACATATGGGTGACATCACAGGATGGAGCCCAATCACGGAACACTTCTGTCAAAGTTTCCAGAACTTTGATTGGCCCCTACTGGGCATGCCCAGTATGGCACTAAACCTGCAGCCAGCAGGGATCCCCCCCTTCAGTCTTGTTACAAAGCTACAGGCAGTGCCGAAAAATATAATAAAACGTTACGAACCCAACACGCGGGGCGGTGGGTGGGTTTCGTGAGGACTAACATCCTGCTGTCCTGTGAGAACACCTGTTACAGGTAAGCAACATTTGCTTTCTCACAGGACAAGCAGGATGGTAGTCCTCACATACCGAGCTGAGGATGGCCGAGCATGCACCAAATGTACACAGACATGCAAGGCACTAGGCCTAGGATGAAATTTGGCCGAGGGCATCCTGAACCCCACCAGGCAGGCGGAAGGATGTTTGTACATCACGTTGTAAATAGGATGCGTAAGACAGACTGGCCGAAGATGGAATCTTGTCTTCCGGCTTTGTCTAAGCAATAATGAGCTGTAAAAGTATGGAGAGAACTCCAAGTGGCAGCCCTGCAAATGACAGGGAGCGGCACAGAGCGTAGGTGTGCTACTGAAGTTGCCATGGCCCTCAAAGAGTGTGCTTTAACACTGTCTTGAAGTGGAATGCCCACTTGCTGATAGCAAAAGGATGTGCAGTCCACCAACTAGGAGGAGAGAGTCTGCTTACCCACAGGCTGCCCCAATTTGATGGAATGGAAAGAGACAAATTGAGAGCTTTTCCTGTGGGCAGCTGTATGATCTAGGTAGAACGCTAGAGCCTGTTTGCAGTCAAGGGTATGCAGATCCTGCTCTCCTGGATTGGAATGGGGCCTGGGAAAAAAGGTAGGTAGTATAATGGATTGATTGAGATGAAATTCCGAAACTATCTTAGGCAAGAATTTAGGGTAAGTGCGGAGTACTGCCCGGTCCTGCAGAAGTTTAGTGTAAGGCAGATAAGTAACTAGAGCCTGCAATTTACTAACTCTGCGAGCGGAAGTGATTATCAGAAGGAAAATCACTTTCTGGTGAGATATCGAAGGTCACAGGATTAAAGAGGCTCGAATGGTGGTTTCATGAGCCGACCCAAAACTAGGTTGAGGTCCCAAAAAGGGGCCGGAGGACGCAAAGGAGGCTTGAGGTGAAGCAAACCCTTCAAGAAGCGTGTTACAAGGGGTTGTGCTGATACGGGTACATCCCCGACACCTCTATGGAAGGCGGCTACTGCACTACATGCATCCTGATGGAGGAAGTTTTTAGACCTGACTCTGACAAGTGCCAGACATAGTCCAGAAACTTCATGATTGGACAGGTAAAGGGGTCAAGGGACTGAGAAGTGCACCATGACGTAAACCTGGTCCATTTGTAAGAATAAGATTTTCTTGTGGAAGGCTTCCGGGAAGCAATCAGGACACGGGAAACTGGTTCAGAAAGGTTAAGTCGCTGAAGGATTAACCTTTCAACATCCATGCAGTCAGGAACAAGGTTTGAAGTTTGGGGTGGCATAGGCACCCGTCGTTTTGAGTGATTAGAAGCGGGTCCTTTCCCAAGGGAATGTGCCTGCGAATGGAGAGATCCTGAAGTATTGAAAACCACACTTGGCGCGGCCAGTGAGGTGCTATCAGGATCATGGTTCCCTTGTCCCAACGTAACTTCAGGAGAATCTTCAAGAGAGGTGGAAGTAGAGGGAATGCATATAGGAGACTGGATGACCATGATAGGGAGAACGCGTCTCTTTGTTGATGGTGTTGGCTGCGAGTGAGAGAGCAGAAATTGTCTACTTTGCAATTTTGAGATGGCACAAAGAGGTCTATTTGAGGATAACCCCATTGTTGGAAGATCGAGTTTGCTACTGAGGGGTTGAGAGACCACGCGTACGGTTGAAAGGTGCAACTCAGCTTGTTTGCTAACACACTGTCCACTCCCGGCAAGTAGGTGGCCCTGAGGTACATCGAGTGGGAGAGGGCCTCCGCCCATATCTGTGCAGCTTCCTGAAACAGAAGGTATAAGCCCGTGCCTCCTTGCTTGTTGATGTACCACATGGCCACCTGGTTGTCCGTCTGGATCAGGATGATTTGATTGGAGAGGTGATCCTGAAAGACCCTGAGAGCATATCTGATTGCTCGAAGCTCCAGGAAATTTATTTGGTGTTTGGCTTCCTCTGGAGACCAAGATCCTTGGGTCTGCAGATTAGCCACATGGGCTCCCCAACCGAGGTTGGAAGCATCGGTGGTGAGTTATTTGAGGGTCTGGAACCTGGAAGGGTAAGCCTTGGAGGAGATTGACCTGATTTATCCACCAGGCGAGAGACAGACGGAGTGAGTCGGTTACATGGACAATGGTCGATAGGGGCTAAATAGATTGAGTCCATTGTGACCTTAGAGTCCACTGCATGACTCATGGCCAAGTGGGCCATTGGGATGACCTGAACTGAAGACATCATGTGTTCCAGGAGGATGAGAAAGTGGTGTGCAGTCATGGAATGCTGAGACTGCAGCTGGTGTGCAAGAGACACGAGAGTGAGAGCTCGCTGTCGAGGCAGAAAAGCCTTTGCCTGCAAGGTGTCCAAGTCTGCCCCAATGAACGATAAGGTTTGAGATGGGACTAAGTAGGATTTGTCGTAGTTGACGAGAAATCCTAGCGAAATTAGTGTGTAAAAGGTAAGATGTAGGGACGACAGAGCAACTTGCTGAGTGGGAGCCCTGATTAACCAATCGTCTAGATAGGGGTAGACCTTCCTCAGGCCGTAGGTCGATGCTGGCACAAAGATGACGGTGCCAGTTCTGACTACTTCGATGCAATAGACTGCGTCGGGGTTTGAGCACAGAAGCGAAGTTCCATCTTCTCCATTCTAGCCTTGCGACATTTTGGTGTCATTAGGGCACATTTGGTGCAGGTTAGGACATCGTGCTCACATCCGAGACACATTACACAGACTTTGTGAGGGTCTGTAATGGACATGGTGCGATTACAGTCCGGGCACCGGCGGAACCCCATCGCCATGGAAAAAATTGAGCCGCGGTACGGTGAACGGCCAGTAGGCCATGAGGGCCAAACTTGACGGTAATCGACGGGAAATGGATAAAAAACTTACCGGAGTACTGCGGCTTGAAAAATATGAAGGAGGGATCCGTGGGGTAAATTAAATTTGAGTAATTCCATGAGGAAAATTCTTGCCAGGAATCTCTATAGAGCTCCTTAACCACATGGCTACTGCTGCGCGGAAAAAAGAAGACTGAAGGGGGACCCCTGCTGGCTGCAGGGTTAGTGCCATACTGGGCATGCCCAGTAGGGGCCAGTCAAAGTTCTGGAAACTTTGACAGAAGTGTTCCATGATTGGGCTCCATCCTGTGATGTCCCCATATGTGAGGACTACCATCCTGCTTGTCCTGTGAGAATATACAAGACATCTGCTCTTACTGGTTGAGGTAAACAGTCAAAGAAAAGGGTCATACTGTTAAGGTGAAACCCTGGCACGGACTAAAACCAGGGCTCAGTTCTGGGGTTCGGGATAGGAGTTCTCACTCTCAAGCTGGGGTACCTGAATCAAGGGAAAGGAGAAGAGAAGAAGGCAGACTCAAATAGCCCCAGAAGCCATACCTCTAGTTATCAGGGACTGGCTGGAGCTCAGTCAAAGACGAACAGGAAGCTGCTCGTAGCAACTTGAAGGGTGACTTTCCCTCTTGCTATCGGATTTGCCACATTCCTTTCCTTGAATCTCCAGTCTGTGTGTCAAAACTTTGGTTCCAGTCTGTCACTACAAACTTTAGCTCAAACCTTTCCGCTCCTTCCTGCAGTTCTACCAGTCACAGAATTCAATGGTTTTGCTATTGTTTGTGACCTGGTTTCCTGACTCTGGCTCCTGACCTACAAAACCAGCCTGCTTCCAGGACCTGTTCCAGCCTTCCAACTTGCACAATGACTCCAGTTCCTAGCCCGCAGCTTAAGCTCCAGATCCATTTCCGCTTCAACTGTTGATCTTGTCAACTCCATAATTCAGGTCTCTGTCTACTTGAGTGAAACTATTGCCTAACTGTGCCTGATCCAGGAGCCTGAGGCTTGGCTCCTGCCTGAGCCCCATAAGCACCTAAAGGGCTTATGGGGCTCAGGCAGGAGCTTATGGGGGAAACCAACAGTCATGCCTATAACTTTTTACCTGATCAGCACAAGATGTTGTCAATATCGTCAATTCCAGTCTAGTCTCTGCTGTCTTAAAACATTTCTTCCATTTTATATTGCTCCATCTTACATGAGCTCAGGGCAATGTACAACACAAAAAGCAGCAACATTAAATACATAAAAATGAACAGTATAAAAATATAGAATACAAATAAAAATTGATCCCATTAAATATGGACTTTACAATGTTACCAAAGTGACACATTTCAGGCTCGCAAGTGGAAGGGGAATAATACGCATACTGTCAGGATAATCATTGGCACTCTGGGACAGATACCAGTTTAAAGCAGGGGTTCCCAAATCCATTCCTCGAGGACCAGAAACCAGTCGGGTCTTTCAGGATTTTCGCAATGAATGTGCATGAGGTACATCTGCATGTACTGCCTCCACCGCCTGCAAACTTACCTCATGCGTATTCTTTGTGGAAATCCTGAAAGCCAGACTGTTTTGCAGGCCTCGAGGAACAGATTTGGGGACCTCTACCTTAACAAGTCAACGTGAAGGATTGGCTTTGCTCTACTTACAGAAGCCTCTCCATAGCTTGCTTCTCCCCATTCTCCTCCCTCAGTTGATCCAGGTTGCTGTGGTGCCAGCCCAAAGGAGTGAAAAGCATGTCCTTGGATTTCTCCTCTACCCTCCGATTGAACAGAGACTCTTAAAACAAAGAAAAGAAAAACAAATTCTAATAAACTAGATAAAAGTCTGCTAAGAATTTTAACTGTTTTAAAACAGAGGTTCTCAAACTGGGGGTTTGCATTCACTACTGGGTCCCAGAAGACTTGGAGATGAGTCGCAGAATAACCCTCCCCCCCCCCCCCCCACCCCCACCACCGTGGTTACAACTCATTTTATTTTGGAGTTTGCTTTTTGATTATGTAAAAGCTGAAACATGCATAAGGAGTAGATACGTTTGTGAAGCACTTTGGCAGGAAACAGATTATGACAAAGGCTCCTGGGTAGCCTTTCTTCAGAAATGTAGGCAGATACAAAAAGTTCACTATCAATGGATTTTAATCATAGCAAATCCTCAGACACAACATTTCTTAAGACACAGATTTATTATGTATTTTAACTGAGAATAAAATACAATTATAATGCACGTACTATGGGAAGAACTTGGTACCTGATCCACTAAGGATTTTTCCTCATAGACACAAAATGGGAGAAAAGCCTTCAAGAATCTGGCCCTTGGTTTGAAAATAACACTTTACCCTAACCTTTCATCATTTAATCTACCTATAGATGGCGAAAATCGCCATCAGGAGAACTATTAAAATTGAGGGACAAATGAATAAAGTCTTTGCTAGACACTGGATTGCACCTTGGGGAAAATTGCAGTCAACCCTGTCCATTAAAAATTCTCTGCATTAAGGATCATAATCTTATAAATGGTGATTTTTGCATCAAATTCCTATTCTACCATTACAAATTAAAGTGTTTAAAGGGCATAATTCTCAAATAGATTACAGATAATGACATGTTAAATAAACAGTAAGACAAGAAAGATTGTGTGTTGTCCTGCAACACAAAACTAGTGAAAGCTGCTGAATAGAAGGCATAAGGAAAAAAAAAAGCCTTGTGAGTTTTAAGATTTAAAAATCAAAACTGTTTTTAGGTTTCCATGACAATACATCCAATTATCCTTAAAAGCACAAGTACAATAAAACAATACTGCATGCGTTGCCTTGCAGATCCTGGTTTGTGCTCCTCAGGTTGGCTGACACTGGGGATGCTGTGGATGCAGGAGCATTAAGTAAAAGTTTATGCTCTAGAAGGAAAAAAATTGAAGTAGCAAAAAGTCAGAAAGCTTCATGTGTCAGGAAATCAAAGCAAGATTCCAAAAATGTTTAAAAAAAAAATTACACAAGAACATTTGGAAGTAATTTCATGCTCCAATATGTGGAGATTTTTTGCATAGGTTTGGGAATATTAACACTCTCCCTCCCAGAGAAAGGTAGTAGAAGCTCAGATGACATGTTCTGTTAGGGTCATGAGTACCCTGAAAAATCGCTTGCCTTCCCCTTTCCCCCAAATAGCTTAGGCAGGTTTCTTTGGACAGTGGTTCCCAGCCTGTAGTCCGCCGCCTCTAGGGAACTGTGAGACCATAACAAAGGATCCACCACCGAGTCTGATTGTGCATCAGTCAAGCAGTCCTGAGGAGAGGAGTGGGGAGAATAGCTATCAGGAGTCAGTTCAGCACTGAGAGGTGGAGCACTGCTGCTGCAAGCCCATTCCCACAGACGAGAAAGGCAAGGAGCAGGGTTGTCAAGGAAAGCAGATCAGTCTGAGATCTGGCTCCTGCCATGAGGAGAGTCCTAGAAGTGCACACCACCACCAAAAGCCTAGCCCTGCACTGAGAAGAGGAAGCAGCAGTGCACACAGGAGAGAAGAGGAGGGTGGCTGCTGCTGGCAATGCGATCCTGCGCTGAGAGGAGCAAGGAGGCCAGCTGCCGTGAAGAGCCAGATCCTGCTACCAGCAGAGGCCTGGAAGAAAACATCATTGTTGGAAGCTCAGTCCAATTGTGAAAAGAGGAAGGAGCAGTGTCGCAATGAAAACACCTCAGACGGTCTTCAGGGTGAAGCGTCTCTCCCAGGTTTTTGGGAAGGCTGCTCTTTTATTGTAAATGATCTCATAGCATTTGATACGTCACATATTTTCCTGCTACAATATTTCCACATAAATGTTTATGCTGACCTTTTACTATGTGGGTGCAAGTGGGCAGTAGGTGCAAGCGGTCAGTCTTCAGGCAGGGAGGGGGGAGGTCATTAGCTGGTGAGCTATCTAGGTGTGAAAAACCACATAAATGCAAGTAGGTCATGAGCTGCTGCAAGAGCTTTGCACTAAATATGTTTCCTGCTGACTTCCTGTTAGCTGGAGGCTGTTCATATGCTGCGGTCAGAGTATGACATTTTCTTTACACTAAGCGTAGGTTTAGACATGGGAAAGACGTTGGCCTTCTGACGTGGCGTGCCATCAGTCAGAGAAGCCAAACGCCCAACCCCCACAGAGCAGAATGCTGAGGAGAATGGAGGAGGGCAGTGGCTGAGTACACACTATCAGCTACTCTGGTCCCTGCAGCCTTGACTAAGGGAGAAAGTGAGTACCAGGATGAGGGGAAGGGCCACATCAGGCAAAGGAATGGGGGAGGGAAGGGAAGGTGCCATGAGGTGAGAGGGGGGGGGGGGGGGGGGAGAGAGGAAATGGGGAGTAGAAGGGAAGGTATTGTTGAAAGTGGGGAAGATGTAACACTCAGGAAAGGTAAATCTAAAACCACAAAGAGCAGTACTGCGAACCTGTTAGATTAATCACGTAAAGATACAAAAGGTATCGCCACAAAAGTTTTTTAATGAATAAAGGCTTTCACCTTCAATGTATAGAAATGTATTGTAGAAAATATTTTATAAAACAACGGGATCGCATCAGCAAGCCTCTTGACGACGTGCTCGGTGCAACCAAGCCGTCCGGACTTTTTAGGTCCACCATCCGGCGGTTATACCGCCGGATGGTGGACCTAAAAAGTTAACAAAACAAAGGATCGCAAGTGATAGATAAGACCGGACGGCTTGGTTGCACCGAGCACGTCGTCAAGAGGCTTGCTGATGCGATCCCGTTGTTTTATAAAATATTTTCTACAATACATTTCTATACATTGAAGGTGAAAGCCTTTATTCATTAAAATTTTTTTGTGGCGATACCTTTTGTATCTTTACGTACACTCAGGAAAGGGACATGGTAAGGGAAAGTGGACAGACGGGAAGGGGTCACAGGTAAGGGGAAGCAGACAGGAAGCATGAAAGAAGGCGCTTGAAAAGGGGCTCAAAGAGGCAGCATTCAGCAAAAGGCCATGAGTAAGAAGAATTTGGACAGAAGGGAAGGAGCCATGGGTGAAGGACATGAGGAAGAGAACAGAGGGTAGGAAGAAGGGGGGCAAAGTGCTAAAGAAGGGGCCATAGAGAGAGGATGTGAAACACAGGGGCTGAGAGGAGAGGACAGGAGAAATGGACCATAGGGAAGGGCAAAAGGAAGAGGACAAAGACTCAGGAGAAAAAGGGAAGGCACGAGGGTCATGGATTGTATTACTAGCAGGTGGCTACTAAGATCAGGAGCTCCCCCGACCTGACAAAATTCTGATTAAAATCTGTCTCTTCTGTACAAAAATGAGTAACTCAACTAGTATGGCCAGAAGTCATCCTTGCCTGCTTTTTAGGCAGATCAAACTCCTAAAACTTAGAGATCTGGTAGGTCTCTGATGCTGGAGCAATCCAGCCAGGGAGAAGATTCTATCTCAGAAGAAGAATGGTCACTTAACAGCAATTCCATATGATGCTACTAAAATAATCCAGGACATGTTCAAGAAACTCTTGGCAAAACTTACCTCTGATATTAACAATCTGGCACTAGTGGTAGAAAAGTGGCTCAACTTGTATCCAGAGTTCAGGGCGACTGCACCAGAATTACCGAGACAGAGGACCAAATGGTGGATTCTAGAGATCTCCATCAAAAGAGGCTCGAAAAAAATAGATAACCTGGAGAGAAAACTGGCTATAAACGGGTGAAAAGAAATTGACGACACTGAAAACACAGGGAGACAAAGAAACATTTGTATTGTTTTCCCACAGCAAGCTGAAGGACCTGACGTGGTAAGTGTTTTTTCAAAGTGGATTCTGGAGGTGCTGGGCCTTGGAAGTTAAAGGAGGCCACATGAACCTGGAGCACTTGCACAAGGCCTTAACCCTTCCTCCTGTGCCGGGAAGTAAGTGCTATAATTCCACATTTACACAACAATGCTGATAAGGCTAGAGTGATGGCAAAGGCACAGCTTTCTCTCAACAGCCATGATCAGCAGAATTCCATATTTTTTTTTCACAATTTTTTGCAAATCCTGCAGAAAAAGAATGCCAGTTTCACTGAGGTCAAGAAAATGCTGCAACAGCATATGGCTTGCTGCATGCAAAGTTATCCCTATCTCATCAGATAACCACAGTCCATTCTTTGACCCAATGGAGGCTGTGAAGATTTTTGGTCGGACTGAAGAATGACTCTGCTTAAATAACTCCCGGATTGCATTCACAGAACAGCAGTGAGTAAAAATAAAATGGTTTTTTTTTTGGTTTTTTTTAATATGACTTGAAAATTTCTCTAATTAGTAGCTTTCCCACTGGAAGCAGCACATGACGACACCCGGTCGGGGGAAACTAGAGAAGTGACCTTATTTTCCTTATGATAAGCCAGAGGAGTCTAATTTTTGTGCTTAGTTGTTCTTTGGACCTTTTCTGTTTTCAATCGACAAGATTAATGTTCCTGAAACAAAGGGCATGGAGGAACCATTCTATCCCTATGGCCGGTGTGGTTATAGGAAATTTTAATCTTCACAAAACTGAATTTCAGTTCATAACAATTCCTCATTCTGGTTATTTCTGATATTCATCCAGATCGGAATGTTTTGTTCCTGGTAGTGTTGCACCATGGCAAGTTCTCAGACACCTACATGTGGAGACTGCAACAGGCTACCTTCCATGAATGTTTACAGAATTTTCTCTAAAATCTAGTATCTGCACAAGTTAATATTTTAATAAGCCTGATCTTTATAGACTCCACAACATAGGTTTGGATTTCTGTTGCCTAATTCGGAATGGTTCGGGAGAACCAAAAAACGATTTAATTTTTTCCAAAATTTCGGAAAAAATGCATTTTTGATTTAGCACACTAATGGGGAGTTAGCACACACTAAACTGAAAATTGGGGCCCCAGAGAAAAAAAACAAACCCGACCCGCAGGAAAAATGAAATTCCCGCAGGGGGGGGGGCCCGAAACGAAGCCAGACACAAAATTCAATCCCAAAGTACATCTCTATTAGAAATGTAGATAACAGGGTGGCTGGTGGACATGAGGACCGCCTGGTAACTTGCCTGCCTGGTGTGAAGGTGGCAGACTTCACGCGTCACCTAGATAGGATTTATAGACAGTGCTGGGGAGGAGTCTGCTGTCGTGGTACATGTGGGCACCAACGACATAGGAAAATGTGGAAGAGAGGTTCTGGAAGCCAAATTTAGGATTTTAGGTAGAAAGCTGAAATCCAGAACCTCCAGGGTGGCATTCTCTGAAATGCTCCCTGTTCCATGTGCAGGTCCCCAGAGGCAGGCAGAGTTCCAGAGTTTCAATGTGTGGATGAGACGATGGTGCAGGGAAAAGGGATTCAGTTTTGTAAGGAACTGGGGAAAATATTGGGGAAGGGGGAGACTTTTCCGAAAGGATGGGCTCCACCTTAACCAGAGTGGAACCAAGCTGCTGGCACTACCTTTCAAAAAGAAGATAGAGCAGCTTTTAAACTAGAACAAGGGGGAAAGCAGACAGTCACTCAGCAGTGCATGATTCGGAGAAATGTATCCTTGAAGGATACTAATGAAACAGGAGAGTTAGGGCATCCCAACAGAGAGGTTCCAATAAAAGCAAACGCAGTCCATGTGCCTATATGTAAAAAAATCACCAAAGCTAATGATTTCCAAATTATCCCTAAGAACTGAAAAGCAGGTTGTTAATACAAACAAAAAACACACTAAGCAGTAAGATGGGAGAGTTAGCGTATATCGCTGTAAATGATGAGATTGACATAACCGGCATCACAGAGACCTATGCTAGAGACAAAGTTCCTGGCTGTAATAAATAACTGCTTCATGGAGCAATTGGTTCAGGAACCAACATGAGAGGAGCTATTTTAGATTTAATTCTTAGTGGAATGCAGGATTTGGTGAGAGACGTAATGGTGGTGGGGCCACTTGGCAATAGTGATCATAACATGATCAAATTTAAACTAATAACTGGAAGGGGGACAATAAGTAAATGTGCAGCTCTAATACTAAACTTTCAAAAGGAAAACTTTGATAAAATGAGGAAAATAGTTAGAAAAAAAACTGAAAGGTGCAGCTGCAAAGGTTAAAAGTATTCAACAGGCTTGGACATTGTTTAAAAATACAATCATAGAGCGCACAGTCCATATGTATTCCACACATTAAGAAAGGTGGAAGGAAGGCAAAACGATTACCGGCATGGTTAAAAGCTGAGGTGAAAGAGGCTATTTTAGCCAAAAAAAAATCCTTCAAAAATTGGAAGAAGGATCCATCTGAAGAAAACAGAGGAAACGGCAACAAGCACCGTATCATTCAGAGGAAGCAGCGATGCCCCACTGGGGATCGAATGCCTCCCGGAAACAGATGTTAGCTGGGTCAGTAATTCACCGCTAAGCACACTGAGCCGTTCCAGCAGTGGTTCCAGAACGGAAAGCACGGGCTTTTTTTTTTTTTTTTTTACTCTAGGTGCCACTGGCACAACTCCCTACAGCATTCGATCCACTGCCAGTTGGACTCTTCTTCTCCAGCTCCTCCTCGAAAGTTGCCGATGCCAACACAGACTGGGAGGCGTGAGGAGTGGCTAGATCTTCACGGATCCCCGAAGTGGATCAGTGACTGGCATCAGGACCAGTGGAGACTGTCACAGACCCCTAGCATCGATGGAGGATTGGCACCCCTCGCCGTGGGGTCGCTTTGGGGGCATCACGGCATTAGCCAAAGCGCCCCTGAGCCTGGCACCGTGCATCAAAGGTGCAGATGCTTCCTTCTGTGCTCGGCCCAGACTTTCCCCAGGGATAGAGGTCGATGATGAACCTGACGTCCTAGACCTGGAAGAGACCAACAGGGGCCGGCCCCAAGTGCTCCTATCTGCCGGCAGCATTGACGGAATCGATGGCTTTGCTGACAGTGCAGTGTCCATCGGTGCGGCTCCAAAGTCCATCAGTGCAGATATCGCCAATGCAGACATCGATGGTTCAGACTTCCTCAACCTGAAAAGTTTCTCCATCTTATCGAGTCGAGCATGACGTCCCTTGGGCGCACAAGCGGCAACCCCAGACTTCATGTGTTGCCCTCAGGCAGAGGATACATACCTCATGAGGTTCCATGGGACATGATCCTTGGACACTGGAGGCATCGACGAAAACCAGTCAAGGTCATGACAAACTAAAAGAATGGGGATAAACGAGAGCAGTGACGGTGGGCGGTTGAAGCCGGCAGGAATCAGAGGCTCCGCCGCCACAAGGGGAACGGAGTGAAAATAAACTTACCGAAAACACCAAAAAGCCTGACTAAGGAGCCTACAGGGAGGCACCGTGAGGGACCCAGCATCAGAGAAACACAAAAAACCCCCCAAAATTAACCGGTGAAAACGTTTTCCAAGGCAACTTCCAAAGGAAAAGCCTTGAGCTCACTTAACCGCAAGGCAAAAAGCTGCACGGGGGGGGGGGGGGGGGAGAGAGAGAGACTGAAGAGGGACCCCATGTGGACACTTGGTATAGGGCAAAAGGGGATAGCTGCATTCAGAAAGGGGCCATGGGCGAGGGGAAATAGGTAGGAGGCAGGATTAAATTTAAACAAAAAAAAAAAAAAAAAACCCCACCACATGGGGGGGGAGGGGAGTTTGGGAGAGAGAGAGATGTGCATTAAAACTTACTCTTCCTCTTCTTTTTAGTAACATAAGTCCTGATTTACTAAGGCTTTTCTCCCATTCTGTGTCTAAGGGAAAAATGTTTAGTAAATGAGGCCCATAGTTGGTAAATGATGGGAGAAAGACCCAAATGGTCCTTTCACTCAGTATATATATCAATATGCATTATTTAATATGTTTTATATTATGAATGATTCTGGCATGATTATTCTTTTGTAATTATACCAATACATTTTTTATATATGGTAAATAACTGCATGTAAAAATTAAAGGAGATTGGAGGTTGAAAAGGGGTCCATGCTCTCAAAAAGATTGGGAGCCCCTACTCCAGAATAATATTTCCATGCTGACCCAGTGATTATTCCCATAACAAAAAACTCTTTAATCAAGGCCCACAACTCAAGCAAGAGAATCGCATTTGACTGGGCAGCATAACAGATGCTGGTTAGGAACGTGGAGCCCACAAGAGTGGGAAAAACAGATGAGAGCGGAAGACAATTTCTTCCATAGAAAAGGTTTGGTATGTGATGAAACACTGGACTGTGTGAAATCTTCATTTGATCAGGAAACCTGCTGTAACAGTATTCACTACTACAACAGGGCCGTGAATGTCAACAAAACGATTGCCTCCAAAGAAAGTGCCTTCAGCAGAGCAGCAGCATTCTGACAAGGGGAGAGAAATTTTCAAACAGCGCACATAGCAGTAAAGTCTATGTATACACCATACACAGAACATGCAGACTTTACCAAATGTTTTCAAAAACGTAGATGTGTAAGTTTACTTTGAAAACACTCAGGTAATTGGCTGAGTACACGCACAGCATCACTCGTGTAAAGTTACATCTCTTCTTCTTCTTATGTCCATACCTTTTAAAATCTAAAAGGTATGCAGAAAGTGCCGACTCTGGTACTAGGAATGCCTCTCCTCAGTCTGTGTAAAAGTCAGCATGAAACCGAATTATACATGGACTTATGTGCACCATGAGGGTCAATTTTAGAACAGTCATTTATGTGCATAAAACCGGGTATTTTTTGCACATAAATGGTTTTGAACATCACCCCTTTCATGTCCCAAGTTTCATTTTACCTTTGATGAAGGCATCGCTTATTGAAATCATCTGCTGTGATCCGTCCTCAGATACCAGGAACTCTGCAGCAAAGGGAGAAGAGAGGAAAAACAAAAAGTCAGAATGCTAGGATGTGCCATTATAATTAGAGAGCGTACACGCCCTCCTGACAAATGTCTAAATCTTACTCATTCAACTTAGTCACTACCATAGCAACATGCCATACAAGCTTAGGAGAGAGAAGCCTCCTCTTTGGCAAATTTCCAGCCAAAGCTGAAGAAATAAAGGTCAACAAATAAATTAAAAGGTGACACTTTCTACTGAACTAACAATGCATTTTATGACCAGTTTTTCACCAATTCTCAAAGGCCAGTCACAAATGTATTAAGTTAGTCCAATAAAAAGTTATCACACCTACAATTTGTTTTTTTGACCCTTATTTCTATATATCCAAGTAGCCTATCATGGTAACAGCACCTATCATAGTAACAGCAACCCTTCAGAACAACCTTTTTCAATACTTGATCTCTCAATTAAAATAAAGCATAGTAAGCCAAGAAGAAGACTGCAATGCTACGACGACATAAGACAGCTGTAAATATTTGTATATAATTTAGAAATGTTCATTTTCTTCCCTCTCCTGTGTCCGAAATACCTTTGCCTCGTTCTACTCCCTCCCTCGTCCCACTGCCACTCTTGTTATTCTATAAGTTATTTGTAAAGCCTGTTGCTGAATTATTGCTGTTACAATGTAAACCAATCAGATGTTCCAAACGATGAGCGGTATATAAAAAACCACTAATAAATAAATAGTATTAACTTATTTTGGAATTTTTATTGGAAGACACCAAATAAAAACTAAGTAAAACAAGTAAATAAATGAGAAAGTAAAAGTAAAAAAAAATTCTGATGTTACAAGACTGGATGTGAGGCATGTTCTGGATAAATGCAAAAATAATTTTGAAATTACATTTTTAAACAAAGAGTACATATTTCTACCATGGAACAAAGGAGAGAGAGGGCAACTACTAGAAACATGTACTTGTTTAATTATGGACAGTAACAAATTGCAGAGTTATCCTCACTCACTGGTTTCAGGGTTTTGCTAAGAAAACACACTTCTGCAAAGAGTAGTCACGGAATATGAGCAGACATTCTCCTATAAAACTCTATTATTCTTATAGCACAGCAACAAAGGCTCAGCACCTCAAGATACCTCGTTCCAGACTGATAGCGTGACACATCCCGGCCTGGATTTAGGCATAGGCAACTGCCTAGGGTGCCAAATTTTGAATGCATCAAATATCCAGGCCAAAGAGGAGCCAGCTTCTGCTTGCTTTAGATCCATGTACCAACATAGCATCAAAGGGGTGCTGCCAAGACACTCTGCCTATGGGTGCCAAAACCTTAAATCCGGTAACGGATACATCTAAAATTTATACAAGATGTTTGTATAAACTCACAGAAAATGAATTCATGATTCTATCACGTGGCCTATATTCTAAGCTTGACCTTATCAGCGCCTTGCAGAACAGTGAAGTTACTTCCTCCTCTCCAATATGGCTTGCTTTGTTCATGCACGTGAACAAGCTCCCCCCACCCATCTGATCTGATACGGTCTAGCCAGGGAATATTATTTCCTATTTATCTTTTTGGTTGCCGAAGTCATACTCGGTGTTGCCAGCCATTACCAGGGCATGCTTGCCTAAACAAATCCATCTATTCTAACATCTTACTATGCAAGCAACATAGTGTTTGGTATTTTTAAGTTGCACTCAGCTTAACATTTAAGCAGGGCTGCTAAATAATGCAAAGTCAGGAACAGCTCGGACTCATCTGTAAGTAGACTGGGATTTATAGTACTGTTTTGGTCAACATTATAGAATTAATGCATCAAAATACTTAGAGTGAGAAGAAAAAATGATAGGTGACTCAAAACACCTCAGCTGACTTGTGGTTTGTTAGCAAATCCATGAAGAGCATTTTTAAGCACAGAAAATACCCAAGCTTGCTCATGAAATGCACTTTTAATTTACATAAATGAAAACCCAAATAGTAACTTCCTTAACACCAAATAATGAACACACAACCAAGAACTCCAGCTCTTAGAGAGATCAGGATCCTTGTATTTTCAGTACCCCTATTACGTGGTACCTATCCTAATGCTACTTACTGCCATGAGCATCTGCTATTCCCTCTTCTTTTCTGCAGCAGCTCTAATTATTGTTAGGGTATGATTCATCAAGGGTGTCCCCAACATGAGAAAAATGCTTGATGAATCAGGACCCAACTCACTATCTACCAGCTTGACAAGATCATTGTTTCCTTTCAGTTCAGCCACACAATTTCTAAAATGAATGGAATGCAACATATCTGGAAAAAGAACACCAAATTAGAAAGAAAATAAATCCAGGATAACATAGCTTCAAAACCAAAAACAAAAGGATCCAAAGATGGAGCAAGAACATGAGTAGGCATGTAAAATGGACTGTTAAGTAAAATGTCAGCCTGTAGCCAAAAGCTCTGATACTACAAAATGAAAACAGCAGCACTGCACCACATTCTCATCCAAGAAAATGAGGGAGACAACACATCCCCAAAAGAACAACTAGAGGGGAAGAAGCAATGCCCTGTGTTGTGACATAACTACTGTGGCGTCCCTTAGCACCCAGGCACACGACCTCTACGCACTTGCATACACTGTTTCAGAGGAGCCCCGTCAGAGGCCGGTGATAAAATCTATTTTTATGCAGGCCACTTCCATCTTAAGTCCCTTGTCCTTGGACTGACTGAAGCGGCAGTGTTCACAGTCACTAAGCAGATAAGATTAGTGTCTGTCTTCTGTCTGTCTGTCTGGCATTTTGTCTGCATGTTTATGCTATTTACAAATTTATTATTGTAACCCACCAAGAGCAAGCAAATTCAGACCGGCAGAAAATAAATTCAAAATGTAAACAGTGCTAGTTGTAGCACTTTGTCTAAGAACAAACTTGGTTAATGACCAGATCACTGGGAAGATCCTAGAAAGTCAAACTCTAGGCTTCCAGCTACTTTGGCAATGTATGAATAATTGGCTGTAGACATCAGTGGGAGGTGCCTCACAGTAACAGCAGCAGAGGAATGGCTGAAAGCCTGAGCAAGGAACTGATTAGACATGGATACAAAATATTCCTGAGTAAAAACAGAAATCTTACAAACCTCCCCTGGCCAGACCCAAAAAAAAAAAAAAACCCCAAACAAAAAGAAAAAAAAAGTAGATATTCAAAATTCCCGGATGCATATGAATATCGTAAGGTGTTTTTTCTGGAAAATAATGTAAATAAAATTTCCAAAACAAGACAAGCAGTCACTGGAGGCCACACTGCCACCATATCCTTTTCCCCGGGGCCTAGCTCTTCAACCTGCATGAGCTCCGTACCTCCTACCTTTCTGGTCGGCGGGGTGTGGGGGCACGTGCGGGTACTTGGAAGGCTTCTTGATGTGGAAGTTGACGTTGTCCAGCTCCACATTAAGGCTGATGGAGGCGGCAGAGTCACTGTCCATGGCAGACTGGAAGCTGCTGACTGACGTGCGCTTGCTGGGGCTGCCAGAATCTTTCGTGGGCAGGAAGGGAAGAGCAGGGAGAGGAGGGAAAGGTTTACACAGGAGCCATGAGGGGTTGTTGGGAGGGAAGGGAGAAAAACTTTAATATACAAAACCCAGACCCCAGGGACACAACTAAGGATTACATTTTTTTTTTTTGAGGAGGGGGCTCTTTTCTATTCTTTTTGGCATAGAAGTTTCTTCCTGCTCAATCAGGAGATGTTACTATTAAGCGATGGCTGAGAAACACCCTCCCCTTGGAGCTATGAAAGATGCCTTCACAACATCCCCAACCCTGGCTGGCCTGGAGAGTTAAGTGGCGGCTCAGAGTCTTCCACGCCGTGGCACACAGCACTGCTGCTAAACCCACCAGACCCAATCCTTCTTTGCTATTTTTATAGTAAATTTAGTACTTGTGAAATTGACAGCGCTGGAAATCAAAGTCCTTTGTTTATCCACAGAGTGGTTATAGCACTGGCAGTGGCAGTACAAGCTTCCCCATTCTGCTCTGCCAACATGCCACAGACCAACAGGAGGCGCCACCTCCTAGGGTGAGAGGCCAAGACATTCATGTTCTTGCCTCTACTGAGAGAACCAATATTAGTGGCAACTAAACAGGGAGGAGGAGACATGTCAATGCTGGCATTTTGGACAATGAGCATTGTCGGCGTAACAAAATGTCAGGCAATTTTGGTCTAACTTGGTCAAACTGGTCTCAGATACCTCTTTTATTACATAGATGTGCCAGTTAAACACAGCTGTGGAAACTCCTGCAGGACCTCACAGGATTTGGGGGTTCCTTTTTCACATATTTAAATGGTAGAGAAGATCAAGAAACACTTTCAATATCCCTTTTCAGAAATTTAGTGGTTTGGCATGTTTTATCAATGCTCACTCGTTTGCATCTAAAAGTTCAAGCCCTTAGGTATAATTTGTTTACATTCTGAAAAATACACCATGCATGTACTTTTTAACAAAGCTTTCAACTACCTGCAGGTCATAAACAACCAACCAGCTGAACAGAGAAAGAGCTGAAGGCAGACTAAAAAGAACCTTCAATTACATTTTCTATCACATGTACTATCTATCCATGATCATGCCGGCTCTGGAAATGAACGGATTATTTTTTTCTCTATGCTAGAATACAAGCAACAAAATAAACAGTGTAAAACAAAGTTAACAGATTGCCCAAGTTTGCAAGTAATTAAAATATGTAAATATCTGACTCCTGTACAAATGGGGTTTTTACGCAAATTGGTACTTGATTAAACCTTAAACACATCTACCTCCTCCATCCACTGCTCAATATTTCAAAAAGCACAGACAGCAGGTGGCTAATATTCACCTTGCAGCAAATGAATATGTTGCCAAGAGGATTTTTTTTTTTTTTTTTTTAATTTCTTCCTTTTTAATTGCTCCCCTGCTTGCTGAAAGCAGCCAAATTCAGGACAGGGTCACACACGGCCTCTCATGGAATGAGCTTTGTTTCATGCAGTGTGTGTGATGTCATCCGTCACATTACAGCCAACATGGACCACTCAAACAGCAGAAGTACGTGAAGCAATTTGCAACTCGCTTGCTCACATGTCTGCTCCTAGAGGTTCAAGGATGTTTTAGGCAGGCAAGCTTGAAGAGTTCCAGAGGTAAGTTGACAGTAATGTAAGTGTCTGTGTGTACTTTTGAAAGACTCTCCAGTACAAAGAGGGCACACTTCTTTTAAAATAATCTTGAGCCCTCCATTAAAATTACTTTTCTCCAAGCATATGTCTGTTCGCTTGCCTTCCATACAAGTTATAATTCTGTATGTCATACCCAACAGCAGCAAATTAAAAAAAAAAATCTGTTGGAATGAATGAAAACCACTATATCAAAAGTCACACCTCGAAAATCAAATCCAACTCTACGAATTACTAAACAGAATAAAGGCAAAACCTGTTTTCAAAGATATTAAACATTTCTCTAACCTTTAAAAAAAAAGTCATCAGAGAACTAATAACTGGGCAAGCCAAAATTTCCCCTGGAATTTAGATGCCAAGGGCCAAACTGTTCTGTGGACAGCAGGTGAACTGCAAGCTCTCCGCAGTTACCAGCTGCCTGACTTGGGAGCTCTGAGAGCTTGCCTAAGAGGTTTGGGAAACACAAGAACAAGCCAGCTGTGAACCTAGAGTAACAGAGCAACCAAGTCCAAACCTCTACAGGAATAAATCAGTAACCAGCTGCTCGCTGAAACAGAGTGCTGTTTTCTTGTCAGGAGGCCGTTTGTACTTGAGGATGCAAATAGTCCAGTTTTGCATGAACTGAATATGTAGTAATAAACGGTCAACAAATAAGATGATACTTTTATTTCTACACATTAAACATGGCAACCAAACCAATTTATTAAACATGAATTGAACGAAATCTATTGGATAAGTTTATTGCACTTTATTTTCTGATTAACTAACTAGAAGGCTATGGGCTGACAGGCTTCCTATTAGAATTAATAGCTTTTTAGAATTGTACCTAAGGCAGACAGCAGTAATTCAGTACCTGGGAGTTGGATGTTTGAAACCTTTATTTTATGTTTTGTTGTAATAAATACATAATGCTGAATACACATTAAAAACCCGCTCCTACTTAATAATACTATGGCTGAGGACTGCGTCACATCAAGTATTTACAAATGCCTGGGATTTGACAACTGGATTACTAAATATGAAGTCCCTGATTTCCTGACCTCTTAATAATCTGACCTGCAATCACAATCCAATAAATATGGCCCTGCTGGAAGACATCCAGATTATGGGTTGGATTTAAATTAATCTCAACCCATCTTTCAAATTCAGACAGCTGTGCATCATAACACAATTTACCTCTGTTCTGGGCTTGCGGCTCCTCAGTAGCCTTTTCCACATTATCTCACTGCTGCACTTGAAACAAGAGTGCCAGGAGCCTTTATTTTTGGCTTACCCTTGGCCAGGTGGCTTTACAGTACATACTGAATATGATGAAATCCTTGCTAAATCAGTTCCTTTGTGTTCTCCTTCCTACGACAGTGGCAGCTTAAGTTCTCCAGCCCCAGCATGTTCTCCAGCTGAACTGGGAGGTCTCACGCCACAGTGACACCGGAGACTCTCCCCCATCTTGGGGGACTGTTGGCATTGTGCTCCCAAGGTGCCAGGCCTGAAAACTAACCTACAGGTTTCATGTTATCATTGGGCCATTAGTTTTATTGCCACATTCTAAACTAAAATGATTTCATTATTATATGAGAGGTAAATCTGAAATGCATTTGGAGAAAAAGCTTGACCGTTCTCCTTTAATATTAAATACTAGATATATTTTTTTCCAGGGAAGGATAAAAGTAGGAACTTACTAGCCAAGTTATCTTCTCCTTCATCAGCGATCTGCTCAGTGTCACTGTCGTCAAACTTGATATCCTTGAACCAGGATGGCTCAGAATGGCCCTCCACAGAGTTCACAGAATCACTGTCTGGAGAGGGTGTCTCTGAGAACTCTGTACTCTGAAAGAGTAGAAGCAGGATGAAGTTACTACCAGAAGAGTAAAAGTGTACCAACCTATCAGAGAAGCTTAATGACAAGCACAGGCTAAGGATAAATAAGTCCAGACTATCCATGAGTATATTTCCCCACAGAGAAGGGTATCATAAGTGGAGGGGGGGGGGGGGAGAAGAAAAGAAAAAAAAAAGACTCTACTTGACAATTTGGCCTTCTTCGGGTGCCAAAATCCCCTAAACACGTACTATATGTGAGAGTCAGGAAAACAAAGGTGAATGGGCCCCTCATTTCTCCACAATCATTGCTGATATCATTTAAAAGACTGTTAAAAGTTAACTGCAGCAAATTACAACTTTCCAGAGTACATGAAAGTGACTAGAATATGACGGAAGGTATGGAAAACAACAGTATTATACACTATTGTCTATGCACATTTTGATTTAATGAACACTTTCCCAATACATGGAAAACGTACACTCTCAGTCTGAGAATTAGCTAAATGCACCCTCAATGAGAGATGCAAGATTGACATCCACTCAAAACCAGGCTTATGCGAGTATGATACCAGACCTATGAAAAAATTGCCAAAAGATTTAGAATTGGCAAGTGATTTCATGTTCTTCAGATACACACCCACTAAAATTATGGCTGTTGTGCAACAGCTGTATGATTAGCTTCTTTGATGCTGAACTGAATCAGAACTTGGCTTCAAAGCAGTGGCCAAAGGATGCATATTAGTTTGTTTTTTTATTTAATCTTTGAATAAAGTTAACAATAATACAAATTCCTCATATAATACTACATACAAGATCTCAAACAGCCCCAAAAACTCCCCTCCCCTTCCCACTCTCCCATTTTTTCAAATCATAAAACTTAATCCATTTTTCAAATGGCCGCCAAATTTTCCTAAAAGCAGCTAACCTGTTAAGCAGTTGTCAACAGTGCGGGACTGCTCAGATCTGGGGTGCTACCAGATAAGGACATGGCTGACCCGTCCTCCGACTTGGAGGGGCCAAGCTTGGAGAAGTTCTGAGAGTCCCAGCCCTCTCTGGGCTTCCTCACAGTGCTGACGCAGGAAGGATTCTAGGTCAGATAGTACAGCCCTAATATAGTAGGCAGCACAAAGGGAGTGCGGCTTGTGCTTTTTGTTGTCGGAGCCATAGTTAACTGTAGCTTGTACATGCAGTCAGCACCTGAGCTAGAGCGCGCACAAATCCGCCCCGACTCGCGTAAGTATAAGCGTCCTGTTGTCCGCGAATGTATGCGTCTACTTACGCATGCGGTTATGTACATAATTATGCGCACAGGTGTGCATGCACTTATGCTCACGTTAGGCGAACAACAGAGTTGGTCCGTACTGCGCATACCGACAGTCAATGGGGGAAAATGGCACCGCACCAAACTGCACACAAGATGGTACCGCCACAACCTGCCACGTGGAGTGCTCACAGAGTCTGAAGCTGGGCCTAGCCCATCGGGGGACTGCTCAACCCGCTCGGAAACCCCCTCCCCTTGCCCTAATGGGATCGGGAACGTCATCGGTACAGCGTGCCGAGCAAGGAGACCAGAGGAAGGACTTACCGAAGCCCTTCCAAGTCTCTGAATCAGAGGAGTTCTTCTTTACTTACCTGGGCTCAGCGCTTACCGGCTGAGTACAAAGATGGTTTCTGGCTGCAGGGGGAGAGGGCTTTGGCCGTCACCGCTGCGCTCGGCTTCCTGCACCTGCTGCCTTTCATCTGCTTCAGCAGCAAAGTCCACATTGGGAACCGGCTACCGGGCCAAGGCACACCTCTGAGGGATCTCGTAAATCACCTCAGGAATTCTCATCTGGGGGAAGGACCTTTAGGTATCACCGCAGGAGAGCGGGGCTCGAGCTTTCTCCAATTTAAAGGTAAAATTTCCTCTTCTAAAGAGAACTGTGTTCCCGATAGGGAAGGCACAATCCGGAGAGATACTAAATGGCTGAGGTCACTGCAGGGGTACATCTAGGGTGTCACTTTGAAACCTGACTCAGTCTCCATCTGCTAGCAGGGGAGCACATAATCCATTGGTCCAGAGTCCATCTAGCTACACGCTAAAAAACCCACATTTTCTCCCATGCCAACTTGTAAGGACATTTCCCCACCAGATGTGCTAAAATAATTTGCATAAATTAGATATTAAACTTTTAGTCATAGTGAATTTAGTACAGAGTTTTTCAAGAGGGGAAATAGCCTTGCATATTTGCTATTCTAAATAGTGACTTGCTTGCAGAAATGCAAACAACTCAGAATTATGCAAATCATATATACCCTTAAACACTGAAAATTCTAAGCAGCCCTGCCTATTCACAAATAGAACAAATTTAACCTGTTCTCTTCCCATCTTTGATGCCTGCCCATGAAAAAAGCACTCATTGTTCCTTATAGGGGGTCAAAGGAGAATATTTTCGCCGGGATAACAACTTCCTTCGAACAGAGTGCCATAATCGAATCGTATGTTTAGTAAATGGGTTCGCCCGAAGCTTAGGAGATCAATTCATCTTAAGAACCCGAGATAGTCAGTCAATGAGATACCCTGCAAGAAATGTTGCTCAGTCTCTACCCATTGCTTAGGATTCATTTTATTTTGCCATTCAATCATAGCCCTCATTTGGGCTGGCTTTAATCATTCTTCTACCCAAGATATACCCAGGATCCCACTGACCAAATATTTTCAAATATAAGCACACCATAAGCATGCAGATTTTTTTTTTTCATCTAGTGCAGTGGTATTCACTCTCAGCCCTTGAGGGCCATCAACATGACAGGTTTTCAGGACATCCCTAATGAATATGAATGGCTTGATTTGCATGAACACTGCTTCCATTCTTATGCAAATCTCTCATATGAACATTCATTAGGAACATCTTGAAAACCTGACCTGTTGGTGGCCCTCGAGGTCTGGGAGTGAATATCACTGACCTAATGAATGCAGTGCTCACGAAAAGTGCTGGATTGACTACACTGAAAAGTGAAATCCATTTCTAACAGAAGACATATCAATAACAGCGACAGTGCAAATTAACTCAAAGGGTGAGATGGTTATTAAATAAGCATGCCTGTTCAATCTGATCTTTTTGTTAAGACTGCCAACAATGCTGCCAATTAGTGACTAATTGTAATATTGGATTTTAGCGCTCTGCACGTCAATTAGGAAATTGACAGAGAACACCAACTTCTTTCATATAGACCATAATAAAAGCTTTCACTATGGTAATGACTGTCACTATCTGCCTGAGCTGAAATAAACTAGGATTTAGAGGTGAAAAACTGTGTTACCCCGTTTCTCTTTCTTTGAGTCATTCAGTCCCAGCATGAAAACATCTCAAATCTATCACTAAAATAGAGGCAACAAGTTGTATAGGATTGCAGAGTGAAATAACATGTCTCCAACAAAAAAATAATATTGTTCAGTCTTATGACCCCCTTTAGTAGTGGTTTCAGAAGTTGCTGTACCTGCAGCGGCCTATAGAGGGCATATTCATCCCTAAAAAGCTGATCATGATGCGTGACACAATCCAGCCAGCGGCCATCCACAAGAGCTTGCCCAATTGCTATGGCTTGTGCTCTAAAGGGAATGCAAAAAGAGCTTTAGATGTTTTATTATTTTATTAAAGAACAAAAGATTGGATCTTCTCATAATTTAGCACAATTTGTTTTAAGTGATCAATAAAGCAACAGCACAAGTTATAACTAAAATCAGTGCAGGCAGAAGATGTGCAGGCTTCTCCTACCCAGCACATCATGGTTCTGACTTGCATTTCCACAGACTGAAATAAGATCAAAGAGTAGGCAACTCCAATCCTGAAATACTACAAACAGGTCTGATTTTCAAATCATCTACATCAAATATGCATATTTGCATACAATGGAAGCAATAGACATATACCTCATGGATATTCATTGTGGATATCCTGAAAACCAGACTTGTGAGTGGCACTCCAGGACCAGAGTTGCCTATCCCTACTGTATGGTCTGAGCAATGAACTAACAATGGTCATTTTTTGGCCTGTTGGCCATTAGGGATGTGCATTTGTTGCAACATTCATTTCATTCGTTTCGACAGTAAAGGAAAATTTTCCTTTCCCTGTACGTACCCGGAACAGTCCAGACAGTGGGATGTACCAAAACTTCCCTAAACAGGGTGGGACCAAGACAGTCCCGCTCGAAGTACCTGTCTGCCAAAAGAGCCAAAGACTGGCGTCTGAACATTGAGGCAATAATGACACGCAAAGGTATGTAGGGTTTTCCAAGTAGCTGCTCTGCAGATTTCTTGCAACGAGACTGACTGATTCTCCGCCCAAGAGATAGCCTGAGAATGTAAAGAGTGAGCTTTTAAGCCCTCCAGAACCGAACAGCCCCGACAAATATATGACGACGCAATTGCCTCTTTTAGCCAGCGAGCGATAGTAGCTTTAGAAGCCTTATTCCCCTTACTTGGCCCACTCCATAAGACAAAGAGATAATCAGAGACTTGAAAATCATTCGTCACCTGCAAATATTGCAGTTGGACCCTCTTCACATCAAGGCGCCATAGATCCGTGCCAGGCGTGTTCGCAATGTCCTCCGGAGAAAAAGCAGGGAGCTCCACTGACTGATTTACATGAAAGAAGGACACAACCTTTGGCAGGAAGGATGGGACTGTTTTGAGGGAAACACCTGAATCAGAAAGGCGAAGGAAAGGCTCCCTACAAGACAGGGCTTGGAGCTCGGACACTCTCCAGGCTGAGCAAAGAGAGACCGGAAAGACAGTCTTAAGGGTCAGATCCTTAAGTGTGGCTCGCCGAAGGGGTTCGAAGGGCACCTTGCAAAGAATGCAGAGAACCAAGTTAAGGCTCCACGATGGACAAGTAGCCCAGACAGGCGGGTTCAAGTTCTTAGCCCATCTGAGGAACCGAATGACATCTGGATGGGTCGCCAATGCGTAACCATCGACCCACCCAAGGAGGGAACCAAGCGCCAAAACCTGTACCCGCAAGGAATTGAAAGACAAACCTTTGGAGAGACCATTCTACAGAAAGGAGAGAACCTGGGACACCGAAATCTTATGCACCGGAACTCTGGACTCAGCGCACATAGTCTCAAAAACTCTCCATACCCGAATATAAGCCAGAGAGGTAGAAGTCTTATGGGCCTGCAACAGAGTGGAGATAACCTCCTCCTTATAACCCTTCGCTTTTGTCTAGCCAGGCCGCTAGACAAAAGCGATCCGCCTGATCGAAAAATACTGGACCCTGTTGAAGCAGGTTTGGCATATGGCCAAGGCGGAGAGGACTGTCCGTAGCGAGGTTCACCAGATCCACGAACCACAGTCTCAGAGGCCACTCCGGCACCACGAAGTCGACCGGCCCCCTGTGCAGTTCTATTCTTCTGAGTACCTTTCCCACCAGAGGCCAAGGTGGGAACACAAAGGAGGACGTCGTGAGGCCAGGGTAGGACCAGTGCATCCACTCCTTCCGAGCAGTGCTCTCTTCTGCGGCTGAAGAATCTGGGGGCCTTTGCATTGCTCAGAGTAGCCATCAGGTCTAAGTGAGGGACCCCCCACTTGTGCACGATCAAATCCATAGCCTCTTCGGACAGCTCCCACTCTCCGGGGTCTAGATGCTGACGACTCAGGAAGTCGGCTTGAGTGTTCTCCTTCCCCGCAATGTGGGAGGCTGCTAGCCGTTCCAGATGGCACTCTGCCCAGGCTAGCAGCTTGCTGGCTTCCAGGGCAACCCGACAACTCCTGGTGCCCCCTTGGCGATTGATGTAAGCTACCATGGTGGAATTGTCAGAGAGGACTCACACAGCTTTGTGATGGCTCAAGGGCAGAAAAGTCTTGAGAGCCAGATGGACCTCTCGGGTCTCCAGATGATTGATGTGCCACTGAGACTGGATTGGGGTCCATCGTCCCTGGGTAGACTGATTCTGACACACCACTCCCCAGCCGGAAAGGCTAGCATCTGTTGTCACAACAATCCACTGAGGTTGTCTGCAAGGGCATCCCCTTCAACAGGGGAGCGAGAGGGAGCCACCGTTGAATGCTGTCGATGATAACATCGGAAAGTGGTAAGGGTGTCTGAAAAGACCGGCTTCCAGCAGGATAGCAAAGCTTTCTGCAAAGGACGCATATGCGCAAAGGCCCAGGGAACCAAATCTATAGTTGAAGTCATAGTGCCCAGAACCTGGAGATAATCCCAGGCCGTGGTGACCGTGAGAGATAACAGATGTTGCACTTGACCCAAGAGCTTCAGTGCACGGGCCTCGGGTAACAGAACTTTGCCCACACGAGTGTTGAAGCATGCTCCTAAGAATTTGAGGACCTGAGAGGGCTTGAGGTTGTTCTTTGAGAAATTGACTATCCACCCGAGGGAGGTGAGAACTGACAAGACCCGGTTGACTGCTATCACGCACAAGTCCTCCGACTTTGGCCGAATGAATCAGTTGTCCAGGTACGGGTGGACTAGGATTCCCTCCCACTGGAGGAAGGCCGCCATTACCACCATGATCTTGGTAAATGTGAGTGGCACGGTGGCGAGACCGAATGGGAGTGCTCGAAACTAAAACTGTTGTCCCAGGATGTTGAGACAAAGAAATCTCTGGTGTTCCTGGTGGATCGGGATGTGAAGGTAGGTCTCCATCAGGTCGAGAGAGGCAAGGAACTCCCCTGTACGAACCGCCGCTATGACCGCCCTCAGGGTCTCCATCTGAAAATGGGAAACCTTGAGGGCCTTGTTGACTCTCTTGCGGTCCAGGATCAGTCGAAAACAGCCATCCTTTTTGGGGATGACGAAGTAGATGGAATGCTGGCCGGATCCCTGTTCTTGGAGGGGGACCGGGACTATGGCACCGAGCGCTTGAAGCCTATCGAGAGTCTGGCACACTGCTGGGCGCTTCCAAATTCCGCAGGGAGAGATCAAGTAGAGGTCTGGGAGATCCCAAGCAAACTAACACATAGCCTTTCGATTACTTCGAGGACCCACTGATCCAAAGTAATTTTGGCCCATTCCTCGAGAAATAGGGACAGCCGTATCTCATTGTGAGGACTTTGCGGCGGTGCCTTGATGGGTACAGTCTCGAAAGGGCCATCTGCCCCGAAAGGAGTGAGACCATGCTGGAGACCTAGTGGACGTGTTTCGTTGAAAAGTTCCACACGGCTTGTTGTACCTGCGCTGCCCCCGGAAACGAGAGCACGACTGAAAACAAAAAAAGATCTGGACTGCTTGGGGGCGGTCCTTCGGTAGCTTATGAACCTTGTCACCCAAGGATTTGATAAGCTGGTTCAGGTCCTCGCCAAAAAGTAACTTGCCCTTGAAGGGTAGCGTGCCCAACTGCGATTTAGAAGAGGAGTCTGAAGCCCAATTGTCTGGCTGACACCGCTGAGACCATAGCTCTGGCTTGCACCCTGAGGAGATCATCGAGAGTATCAGCCCCATACGCATTCGCGCCTTCCAGCCTTTCTGCCTGTTCCGTCTCTGCAAATGGGAGGTCCCGGGTGCTGAGTAATTGTTGAACCCACATGAGGCTTGCCCACTGCATGAGACTGCTACAGACTATAGAGATCGAATCCAGAGCTCAGCCAGGACTGCAGGAATGAGGGGTTCCAACTTCTCCCTCTGGAACAGAAATACCACCTGAGGGTCATCACCCTCCAAAGAAAACTGTTTCCCTTGCTCTTCATCCATGCCCCCCCACACAGGAGGGGGAGGAGAGGCTCCTGCACCTGCAGCCGCACTGCCCGGTACGTCCGGAGCGGCAGACCCTCCTGAAACCACCAAGCCTTTTAACTTTGCGACCCTTAGAGACGCGGGAACATCAGCACGCTTGGCTACCTTGGGGGACAGTCCCTGCGTAGGTCTGACTGGCAAGGCACCACACCTTGCAGAGACCTGGAAGCCAAAAAGGCTTTATGCATAAGGAGGACAAAATCTAAAGAACAGGAATCAGAATCAACATCCTGATCTCCTGGAAAAGCAGGGTCCTCCTGTAAAAAAAAACCTGAGCCTGATCTGCATTCTCATCAGGAGTTGCAGGGACTGGATACAATATTGGAGGAAGTTCCCCCTCCCCCACAGCCATTGCCTGAGCTGCATGACATGTGCTTATGATGGCTGCCGTCCCTGCACTGAGGGAGAAAGGATCAGCTCTGAGCTCCTGCGGAGCCTGACGTTTTTGAGCCCCACAAGGCTTGGCTATTGCTGCAGACCCTGAAAAAGAGCTGCCCTTCCCCCCTGGAAGGCGCCTCGAGCAAATCCCAGTCCTAGAAAGCCATGCGTCCGATTCCCCACTTATGCACCAGGATGGCTGCGGCATGATGGGGGAAAAACACAGATAAAAAAAAAAAAGACATGAAGAAATCGGCCAAAAACACGGCGATTCAGGTGGGCAGGGGTCCTGGATTACAGCTGACCAAAAAAGAAAAATTTTCAAAAAATTTTTGTTTTGGGGGGTTTTTTGTTTTTTTTTTTACACAGTGCTCAGACACACATGGGTGAAGAGAGGGACTGGACCACCAGTAATCACTTTCCCAGCTGCTTACCTTGCTGGCACCTGCAATGAAAAGCGCGGGTAAGCTGTGCCTCCGATGGTCTTTTTTTTTCTTTTCAAAGAAACAAGCAGAGGAATGGGAGCCTCTCTGCTAAAAGACCTGAGGCAGGCGCGAAAAGGGAGAGTGACTGGACCACCAGTATCACCCCTTTAAGCCAGGCAAGTGGTCACCGGGAAGAGGGGTCCCAGGCTGAGTACTCAAGGGGAAAATCCCTTGTCTCACATAGACAAGAAGTTTGATTTCCTTCAAATTATTATTTATTTATTTTTTTACATATAGAAATTAATCAATACTTGCTTGATCCTGGAAACAATCAGAAGGAGAAAGAAAGAAATCACCACAGTGTGGAAAACAGAGAAAGCTAGGGAACCGCAGGTTCAACTGCCTGCCTCTGCTGGGAGACAGAGAAATATTGAAGGGACGCAGGGTGAACACTGTCCTGATATGGATACCTTTTCAGTTTTTCTCTGTCTCCCTCTGCTGGACAGGAGGCTCAACCCACCGTCTGGACTGATCTGGGTACTACCAGGGAACGTGTATCTCGCGAATGGGTAGCAGGTGCACCAATCAGATGGTATGAGTATACATCTACTGCAGACTACATACGCGTGTACACCACCTGTTTTGTGCATTTACTCTTCATTTGTGAGATACATGTGTACTGCCGAAATGAATGGAGCAACGAATGCACATCCATATTGGCCCATGACTGAGAACCTGTACAAATACTGGGTTACTGCTCAGTCACCCAATCCCATTGGGGACATGTTGTTACAGCCATTGTCAAAGTAGGATAAATCTCAGTCTACATAAATGATAGAAACCATCAGGTCCATATTCAGTAGGGTTGGCAAGTGGCAAAGTTATCCAGATAATTTCACAGGTAACTTTAAATCTAACCAGTTATATTCTACATATAGCCAGTTAGGTTTACCCAGATAACCTGAATCTTAACCAGCTATATTCAGAATACAGCCGGTTAATCGTTTAAAAAAAATAAATAAATTAATAAGCATCCTTCCTAGTCAGCAGGCCGGATCCTCCTCCACCCAACCCTAAAATAAGTAAAAAAGAGTATTAATACACAGCATTTCAGCCTCCTCACAAGAATGTTTAAAAAGCTGTGGACTATAGAAACCTAAGAAGCCTCTCTCCTTCCCCCCGATATAGAAAATGTCATGTGGGCTCTGGTCCCCCTACCTCGCACCCCAACCTTCCCATGTGCTTTATACTTTTTTTTTTGGGGGGGGGGGGGAAGGGGAAGAAATGGACTAACCAGTTAGCTCAGAAGATTTTTTTTTCTTTTAATTAACCTAAGAACATAAGATCTGCCGTACTGGGTCATACAGAATCCACCAAGCCCAGTATCCTGTTTCCAAGTACCTGGCCAGATTAAAATAGTAAATACATTCCCATGCTTCTAATGCCCAGCATCAAGCAGTGGCTTTGCCCAAATCTACCTGGAAAAGGCTTTTCCTCCAGGAACCTGTCCAAACTTTTTTTTTTTAAACCCAGCTACACTGTGTGTGTCTTTACCACACCTTATGGCAATGAATTCCAAAGCTTAATTGTGCATATTTTCTACAATTTGTTTTAAAAGTGCTACTTAGTAACTTCAAGTAGTGTCCCCTAGTCTTTTTAGTTTTTGAAAGAATAAACGGCCGATCTACATTTACCCACTCATGATTTTACAGATCTCTATCATATCTTCACACCACCAAATATATAGTGCTAGCTAGTCAGATAAGTTTATATAAAAGTTTACCCAGTAGCTGAATATGGACCTCCTGGAGTTTGTCTAAGTCCCAACTGAGCCAGACATGCTCCTTTGAATATGGATCTCCATGTGTACTAACTGATTACGTAGCAGATGGTACTCATTTAAATGTGGGTATGATTCTGGTACTTTCTAAGCTAAAATAGTTTTTGGCATTTGTGACCCACGCACACCAGCAAAGGTCCTGCTCCCTGAATATGACTCACTTGGCCATTCGCTAGAAAGGACAGGGAAAACCATTTCATTTGAAATACTGTCCAGTTTCTGTCTCTGTATTTCAGCTCTGGAAATCTCATGAACAAAAAGTGGTTTCAAACTATGAGGTGAGAACTAGGCTGGAAACATCAATGTCATTACAGTTAACATATATATAAGGCTCCAACTCCTAATAGCAGAACTCCATCAGAAAAAGCTACTACCTGATTTCCCTTCTTCCCCCCCAACCCAGTCCCCACTTGCCTGCTTGTGCTGCTTTTCCTCCATTCATTTCTCTGTGATACCACTTTCCCTTGCTCTATCCAGACCCCAGCTCTGTTTATGCAATAGACTATAGGTAATTTGCCAAATAGAAAAGCAAATGTTGCTTACCTGTAACAGGTGTTCTCACAGGACAGCAGGATGTTAGTCCTCACATATGGGTGACATCACAGGATGGAGCCCAATCACGGAACACTTCTGTCAACGTTTCCAGAACACTTCTGTCAAAGTTTCCAGAACTTTGACTGGCCCCTACTGAGCATGCCCAGCATGGCACTAACCCTGCAGCCAGCAGGGGTCCCCTTTCAGTCTTGTTAAAAAGCTACAGGTAGTGCTTAAAATAAAATAAGAAAACGTTACGAACCCAACACTGCGGGGCGGCGGGCAGGTTTCGTGAGGACTAACATCCTGCTGTCCTGTGAGAACACCTGTTACAGGGAAGCAACATTTGCTTTTTCACAGGACAAGCAGGATGGTAGTCCTCACATATGAGTGAGTACAGAGTTGAGGATGTCCGAGCATGCACCAAATGCACGCAGGCGTGCAAGGCACTAGGCCTGGAATGAAATTTGGCCGAGGGCATCCTGAACACTACCGGGCAGGCGGATGGGTGTTGGTACGTCACATTGTAAATAGGTTGCGCAAGACAGATTGACCGAAGATGGAATCTTGTCTTCCGGCTGTGTCTAAGCAATAATGGGTTGTAAAAGTATGGAGAGAACTCCAGGTGGCAGCCCTGCAAATATCAGGAAGCGGTACCGAGTGTAGGTGTGCTACTGAAGTCGCCAGGGCCCTCACAGAGTGTGCTTTAACACGGTCTTGAAGTGGAATGCCTGCTTGCTGATAGCAAAAGGATATGCAGTCCACCAACAAGAAGGAGAGAGTCTGCTTACACACAGGCTGCCCCAATTTGATGGAATGGAAAGAAACAAACAATTGGGTGCTTTTCCTGTGTGCAGCTGTACGGCCTAGGTAAAACACTAGAGCCCGTTTGCAGTCAAGGGTATGCAGAGCCTGCTCTCCTGGATTGGAATGGGGCCTGGGAAAAAAGGTAGGTAGTATGATGGATTGATTGAGGTGAAACTCCGAAACTACCTTAGGCAAGAATTTAGGGTGAGTGCGGAGTACTGCTCGGTCCTGCAGAAGTTTAGTGTAAGGCGGATAGGTAACTAGAGTCTGCAATTCACTAACTCTGCGAGCGAAGTGATTGCCAGAAGGAAAATCACTTTCCAGGTGAGATATCGAAGGTCACAGGATTGAAGAGGCTCAAATGGTGGTTTTATGAGCTGATCCAAAACTAGGTTGAGGTCCCAAGAAGGGGCCGGAGGACGCAAAGGAGGCTTGAGGTGAAGCAAGCCCTTTAAGAAGCGTGTTACAAGGGGTTGTATTGATATGGGAACATACCCGACACCTCTATGAAAGGCGGCTACTGCACTAACATGCATCCTGATGGAGGAAGTTTTTAGACCTGACTCTGATAAGTGCCAGAGATAGTCCAGAAACTTCGTGATTGGACAGGTAAAGGGGTCAAGGGACTGAGAAGTGCACCATGACGTAAACCTGGTCCATTTGTAAGAATAAGATTTTCTCGTGGAAGGCTTCCGTGAAGCAATCAGGACACAGGAAACTGGTTCAGAAAGGTTAAGTGGCTGAAGGATTAACCTTTCAACATCCATGCCGTCAGGGACAAGGCTTGAAGGATGGGGTGGCGTAGGCACCCGTCGTTTTGAGTGATTAGAAGCAGGTCCTTTCCCAAGGGAATGTGCCTGCGAATGGAGAGATCCTGAAGTATTGGAAACCACACTTGGCGCGGCCAGTGAGGTGCTATCAGGATCATGGTTCCCTTGTCCCAACGTAACTTCACGAGAGACTTCGAGAGAAGTGGAAGTGGAGGGAATGCATATAGGAGACCGTTTGTGCATGATAGGGAGAACGCATCCTTGGTTGATGGTGTTGGCTGCGAGTGAGAGAGCAGAAATTGTCTACTTTGCAATTTTGAGGTGACAGAAAGAGGTCTATTTGAGGATAACCCCATTGTTGGAAGATCGAGTTTACTACTGAGAGGTTGAGAGACCACTCGTGCGGTTGAAAGGTGCGACTCAGCTTGTCTGCCAACACATTGTCCACTCCCGGCAAGTAGGTGGCCCTGAGGTACATCGAGTGGGAGAGGGCCTCTGCCCATATCTGTGCAGCTTCCTGACACAGAAGGTAGGAGCCGTGCCTCCCTGCTTGTTGATGTACAACATGGCCATCTGGTTGTCCATCTGGATCAGGATGACTTGATTGGAGAGGCAATCCTGAAAGACCCTGAGAGCATATCTGATTGCTCGAAGCTCCAGGAAATTATTTGGTGTTTGGCTTCCTCTGGAGACCAAGATCCTTGTGTCTGCAGATCGGCCATGTGGGCTCCCCAACTGAGGTTGGAAGCATCGGTGGTGAGAGTTATTTGAGGGTCTGGAGCCTGGAAGGGTAAGCCTGGGAGGAGATTGACCTGATTTTTCCACCAGGCGTGAGACTGACGGAGTGAGTCGGTTACATGGACAATGGTCGACAGGGGCTGAATGCTTTGAGTCCATTGTGACCGTAGAGTCCACTGAATGACTCTCATGGCCAAGCGGGCCATTGGGGTGACCTGAATTGAGGATGCCATGTGTCCCAGGAGGATGAGAAAGTGGTGTGCAGTCGTGGAAGGTTGAGACTGCAGCTGGTGTGCAAGAGACACAAGAGTGAGAGCTTGCTGTCGAGGCAGAAAAGCCTTTGCCTGCAAGGTGTCCAAGTCTGCCCCAATGAACGATAAGGTTTGAGATGGGACTACGTAGGATTTGTCGTAGTTGACGAGAAATCCTAGCGAAATTAGAGTGTGTAAGGTAAGATGAAGGGACGACAGAGCAGCTTAGTGAGTGGGAGCCCTGATTAACCAATCGTCTAGATAGGGGTAGACATGAACACCTTGAGTCCTGAGGAAGGCTGTAACTACAACGAGGCATTTTGTGAAGACTCATGGTGCAGACGCGAGGCCAAATGGAAGCACTCGGTACTGATAGTGCTTGAGGCCTACCAGAAATCTCAGGAATTTGCGATGAGAGTTATCGCAATATGTGTGTATGCATCCTGGAGGTCTAGAGAGCAGAGCCAGTCTCCTCTTAGTGAAGAGGAAGAAGAGAACCCAAGGTTACCATTTTGAACTTCTCTCGCTGGAGGTACTTTTTGAGAGCACGTAGGTCCAGAATTGAAGAACACCCCCCGATTTTTTGGGGATTAGAAAGTACCGAGAATAGAACCCTAGGCCGTGCTGAGAGTAGGGCACTGGTTCTATTGCTTTGGACTGGAGGAGGAGGGAGACCTCCTGTTCCAGAAGGATGGAGTGATCAGATGTTCTCCACGTCAGTAGAGGTGAGGATCGCCAGGACCCACTGGTCTGAGGTGATCGAGTGCCACCTGTTGTTGAAATGGCACAATCGACCTCCCACTGGTATGTGGGGTAATGAAAGCTGGCTGCTGCTCTCTCTGCAGGAGTCAAAAACCAGAAGCAGGGCCCAGCTGAGGAGCTACTTGCGGTTTTTGTTTTCGTGTCTGACGAGACTGGGCTTTTTGAAACAGTCTCGTAGAACGGGTTCTAGTTGGTGGCGGGTAGGATTTCTTCAGGCGGAAGAATGACTTCTTAGAGTCCTTCCAGAAGGGCTGTTTTGAAGAGTTCTCAGAAGGCATCTGAGCGCTGTCTTAGGGTCTCATGATGGTCCTTGAGTTCTGCCACTGTTCGCTGAATCTGCTTGCCAAACAGATTATCTCCTACACAAGGCAGATCGGATAATCTGTCTTGTACTTCAGGACTAAGGTCGGAAGACTTGAGCCAGGCCCATAGTCTTGCCGAGATAGCAGCTGCAGATACCCTGGTAGCAGTGTCAAAGATATCATAAGATGATCTGATCTCATGCTTGCCTGCCTCAAAACCCTTATTTACTAGGGTTTGGAGTTGATCTTCAAATTGCTGAGGCAGGGAGTCTGTCAAATCTTGTATTTGCTTAAATAAGACCCTATTATATTGGGTCATATAGAGTTGATAAGCGGCAATTCTGGAGATGAGCATTGATCCCTGGAAGACACTGCGACCAATGGCATCTAGAAATTTCTGTTCCTTGCCTGGGGGAAAGGAAATGTGAGGTTTTGATCTCCTTGCTCTTTCCTGGGCAGATTCTACAACCACAGATTGGTGATCCAATTGAGGTTTGAGAAATCTTGGAGCTGACTGAACAAGATAGGTGGTGTCAGCTTTCCTGTGGAATGGAGCAACAAAGCCAGGATGTTCCCAGTTCTTTTTGAGGAGATCCAGAAGAACCTGGTGGATAGGGATGGAGATTATTTCCTTGGGAGCATCCAGAAATTGTACTAACTCCATCATTTGATGCCTATCGTCCTGTTCAGTCTGTAATTGGAAGGGAACCAATTCAGACATCTCCTTCACAAAATTTATAAAGGAAAGATCCTCTGGAGGAGAACGCTTTCTACTTTCAGTAGGTGAAGGTGGTGAAGGCAAGTCATCAGTGTCTGGTGAAGAATCATCAGTCCAGGTATCATAGGGATACGCACCTGCTCCTCTAGGGGCTAGAGGAGGACGGGGTGGTGGGATCCCTGAAGGTCCTGGTCTAGGCTCCGAAGGACTCGAAGGAATAACTGGAGGCACCGATGACGGCATCGAAGGCACCGGCGCAGGCATCGATGGATGGCTCAGTGGGGCCGACGGACGCATTGGCACCGATGGGTGCATCAGTGGCATCGACGGACATGTCGGCATCGATGGCTGAGGCATCGGCAGAACTCCCGATGGAGGGATGCGGAACGGTGTTTCTTCTCCAAATGACAAAGCAAACGGGAAGGGCACTGGAGCCATCGGTGACCCGGGGGTCCATCGTGGAAAAGCAGCTATGAGCGCTTCCATCCTCGACAGCAGGCTTGCCAACGCTGTTGGAATCGGGTCGGTGGTCGGTTCCGCAATCAGTACCAGTACCAGTGTCGGTGCCGGAGGAACCTGGAATCAATGCATCGCCTTGTCGATGGCCTCCTGAACCATCCTGTCCAGTTCTTATCGGAAACCTGGATCAAGCAGCCCCAGCTCCAGAACAGAAGGAGGCAGAGGCATAGCCGGAGAAACCACCGTTAAAGGCGAGTCGCGGCTCCCAATACCCTGTTGGGTGAGGGTTGCCTCGGTGACCCGGTCGCCGAAAAGGTTGGTGTCTTTTCTGGACGGGGTTTCTTCGACGGTGGCTCGGATGATGGCGAGGTCGATGATTTCGTTCCCTCGATGGTCCGAGACTTTCGATGCCGGTGGCGATGTTTATCTCTATGATCCCCACGATCCTGAGAGGGAGTAGAGGGTATTAAAGGCCGAGAAGACGTCGATGCCAGATGGTCACCGGCCGGAGGTCGATGCCCGTTCTGACAGTGTCGATGCAATAGACAGCGTCGATGCAATAGACAGCATCGGGGTTTGAGCATGGAAGAGAAGTTCCATCTTCTCCATTCTAGCCTTGCGACCTTTTGGTGTCATTAGGGCACATTTGGTGCAGGTTAGGACATCGTGCTCACTTCCGAGACACATTATACAGACTTTGTGAGGGTCTGTGTAAGACATAATGCGATTACAGTCCAGGCACTGGCGGAACCCCACCATGGCCATGGAAAAAATTGAGCCGCGGTACGGTCGACAGCCAGTAGGCCGCGAGGGCCAAACTCGACAGTAATAGACTGAAAGCGGATAAAAACTTACCGGAGTACCGCAGCTGGAGAAAATTGAAGGAGGGACCCCTGTGGAGTAAATTAAATTTTAGTAATTCCGTGAGGAAAATTCCTGTCAGGAATCTCTAAGAACTCCTTAACCGCGTGGCTACTGCTGCGCGGAAAAAAGAAGACTGAAGGGGGACCCCTGCTGGCTGCAGGGTTAGTGCCATGCTGGGCATGCCTAGTAGGGGTCAGTCAAAGTTCTGGAAACTTTGACAGAAGTGTTCCGTGACTGGGCTCTATCCTGTGATGTCACCCATATCTGAGGACTACCATCCTGCTTGTCCTGTGAGAATGTTTCTTTCACAAACTAAGGAAGTGATTGCACCATCATAAATTCAGACAAGCATTCTGTGCCATCTCAACTAACATCTCTATAAACATATAAAGGTGCAGCTGAAAATGCTGTGCTGTAAAGAGCCACATACCTTGTGGTAACATGCCCATTCCTGATGAGCCAGTTGACCAGTTCTTTTCCCACAATGCAGTTGGGATGTGTCCGCAGCCAGTAGCGATGGTCCTGAAACTCCATGCCACTGTTGTGATGGCAGATCTTCTTCCACAGTTCTTTCAATTGGACAGAGTCCTGTGTAGGCAGAGGGAGATCAGAAGCAGAGAATAAGGCTGCTGTGGAAATTGGAAGCAGCTGCTTTACTTACGCTTTTCACTGATCTGCTATCAATTGGTGAGGTTTAAACGAATCTCCAGGAGAGCCACAAAGATTATTATTTATTGAACTTGATATACCACATGTAAAACCAAATGATCCAATATGCAGATATCTGCATACATTTAGGGGTGAATTTTCATGCACTTCACATGTAAAATGTTTTGTGCACATAAAACAGTTCATGAATACATGTTATTTTCAAAACTGCAACTTACATGCGTAACTGGGATCCGTAACTTTGTATGTGTAAGAAAAGGGCGTGCCAGGAGTGTTCTAGGGTAGGGCCAAAATTTATGCAAATAAGTTGCTATATTAAAACCTGCCAAAGTGATGCTCAATATCTAGTACAATTGATCGTAAACATTATTAAAGTGAAAAAATGACTGGGTAAAGGGTCTGGGTGCAATGAGGGGACTTCAGGTTGAAAAGCTAGTAAGGTCTTCACAAATTCCAATTGGATTGGGCAAACTGGTAGACTAATTGTTAAAACAGGTTATTTCACTGACATGCACATGCTATAAAATACCCAGATTTATGCATGTAAATTCAACTTCCGGGGGGGGGGGGGGGGGGGGGGGGGGGGGGGAGCCAAATTAACATGATTAAAATAAAATTGGAGGTACAAATGTGCATAATTGTTATTATTGCAGTTACATTCATTTTCTTTGTCATTGTGATGAATTACCAAATGTCTTTCTAGTCCCTGCACTTAAAAGTGGATAAATCTTTATATTCCCCTTGATAGGGATTGTTTGAGTTAAAAACTACATTCAGTAAGAACTACACTTCCCAGAAGTTCTAACAGTCAGCTTCTTGGAGGATACGATTAGGGAGCAGCTGGGGGCAGGGTAAAGTCACCTACCTTTGCAGCAGTAGGCTGGCAGGTGAAATAAATGAGGCAGCCTTTTTGCAGGAGGAGGGAGAGAGAGAGAGAAAGAAAGACACCAAGAAGAAAAGCTGAGCTTAGCTTTCAGACTCAGCACAATGGAGGAGGCTTCTGATGAAGAGTTAGAGCCCTGGTCCACAGGCAACACAGAACTAAAGCTAAGTTGTTTTCTTTTATAATGGAATTTTTTCCTTCATGCTTATTTAAACTTTGAGAAAGTTGGGCTCTGAGAAAATAGGGAGAATGTTTAAGGTTCTGTGGGAAACAAGGCAAGGAAAGCTGGCAGGACAAGTTGAAGCATTTCTGAATTTTGTTCTGGGGTTGAACAGTTATGTTATAGTTAAGGACTGTGTTTCATCTGCCTTTGTGATTCAGACAATGTTAGGAATCAGCATGAGTAAAGTGGTGACTCTGAATCTTAAAGAACAGAAGCTGGCAGTGGTTAAAAATCAGCTCTGTTTTAATCCTAGGAAATGGAATCTCCAGAAACTGGCTTGGTATATTGTGTTTAAAAGCTAGGCTTTCCCCAGTTTAAAGAATGGAGACAGATAAATCCTAACTGCAAGTAAGCAAAGGGGAATGCTAGAGAATTAAAAGCTGTTAGGGCCTAAATGGAGAAATAACTACTTACCTGATAATTTCTTTTCATTTAATGAAGGGTAGGTCAATCTCAACAAGTGGGTTATGCACCTCTGCCAGCAGATGAAGATGGAGCAAAAGCTGCCCTCATGCCTATATAGTCCCACCCCAACATCAGCCTGCCCGTATTCTCTGGAAAAGCCAAACTGTGGACAAAACTGATTATCCTTGAACATTAGCAACAGGCAACCATTCATGTTTCTCAATCAACAGGAACACTGAGCTCAGCCAAAAAAAAAAAGGAACAAATCTAGCAAACTATGGACTAGAGAAGGCAATTACCAGTTGTCAATGAAGAGCAGGACTCATGTTCTGCATAGTTTGCCCTATGAAAGGCTAACCACAAATTCAAATACTGGCAGCCGAGGGCGGGTTTGGGATTAACCTACCTTTCACTAAAGGAAAGGATATTATCAGGTAAGTAATAATTTCTCGTTCTTAGCGGTTGGGAAGGTCAATCCTAACGAGTGGGATGTACCAAAGCTAAGCTCAAAAAAGGGGGAGGCTGCAAGCGGTCCAGTCAATACCGCCCACGCAAATGCAGCAGCCTCCCTAGTCCTAAAATCCAAGTGTAATGCTTGGAGAAGGTGTGCATTGAAGACCATCCATGTCGCCGCTCGGTAAATTTCAGCAGGTGACAACAAAGCTCCACCCACGATAACACCTGAGCCCTCATAGAATGAGGTCTAATCTGTTTTGGTAAGGCAACCTCAGTAGCCACACAGACTGCCATAATGACTTCCTTAACCCAGTGGGCAATTATTGCCTGCAAAGTCTGTGCTCCCTGCTTACCTCCACCATGGAGCATAAACAACAGTCTTAGTAATGTCCAAGTACCGCAGCAAATGACACTTGACATCCAAGGAACACAAAAGGTGGTACTCAGTTTCATCTCTGTCCAAGGCAGGCAGAGAAATGGACTGATTCAAATGGAAGTCCGAAACCACTTTGGGCAAAAAGGAAGGCACAATCCAAAGATGAACCACACCTGGATTCATAAGGAGAAATTGCTCATGGCAGAAAAGAGCCTGCAGCACTGAGACTCTATGTGCTGAACAAATTTCTACCAGTAAAACTGTCTTCAAGGAAAGCAGTTGTAAGGAAAGTGTACGCAGCGGTTGAAAGGTCGGACCGCCAAACACTCAAGGACCAAATTAAAGTCCCACAGAGGCACCGTAAACTGCAACAGGGGCTGAAAATGCTTAACTCCCTGCAGAAAACGGAATACATTCAGATGGGAAGACAAAGGCCATCCATTGACTCTTCCTCTAACAAGCCAGGGCCACAACTTGGATCTTCATGGTGTTAAGGACCAAACCCTTAAGCAAGCCATCTTCTAAAAATTCCAAAATCTACAGAATATCTATCTTGAACAGCCAAGTACCTCGATCATAACACCAAGCTTCAAAGACCCTCCAAACTCTAACAAAGGCTAGAGAAGTAAAAAATTTCCAGGCCCCAAGAAAAGTGAAAGTTACCGCAGGCGAAAAACCCCACTTCGACAACTGAGCCCTTTCAATGATCAAACCACAGGACAGAATCTACCCAGATCATTATGCAGAATGGGCCTGATGCAAGAGATCTGTCCAAAATGGTAGCCTGAAGGACTGCCTACCAGAAGTATCTGGAGATCGGCGTACCACAGCTTTCGAGTCCAATCCAGAGCCACTAAAAGGACAGTATTGGCTTGAGTTGCAATCTTCTGAACTATAGCCTGCCTATCAGAGGCTAGGAAGGAAACGCATAGAGAAGGGCGCCACATGGCCACTCTGGAACAAAAGGGTCGATGCCCATCATTTTGGGTCCCACCTGTGACTGAAGAAGTGTAGAACCTGTGTGTTGTTGAAGGTCACCAACAAGCCTAGATCAGATAGGCCCCAGTGGTTCACCAAGAGCCGAAAGGCCTCATTTGCCAGCTTCCATTCTCCTGGGTTCAAGTTTCTCCTACTGAGGAAATCTGCTCAGATACTATCCTTTCCAGCAATATGAGGCACGGATATGTTTAGGATATGCTCCTCCACCCACACCATGAGTGCCTCTATCTCCTCCAAAACCTGTTGACTCTTGGCTCCACCCTGATGACTGATGTAAACTACTGGTGTCACATTGTCAGACATTATCTGACCTGCATGAGCCTCTAGCCGCTCAGCGAACCATGGGCACACCAACACTCATGCCTCCAGCATGTTGATGTTCCAATGCCATTCTGCTGCATTCCAACATCCTTGCACCACTAGCTCCTGACAGTGAGCCCCCAGCCCCGGAGGATCACATCTGTCATGAGTACCAACCAATCCAGCATCATCAGGGGAAACTCCCTTCCTGAGATGGTCCATATATAACCAGCAGTCCAACTGGGATCACACCTCTAATGGGAGGAGTAGCCTCACTGCATAGTTCTAGACTGCAGACTCCAATCAGGAGAGCAACACACACTGAAGAAGGCGCATAAAGGCCCTAGCCCAGGGAACCATTTCCAAAGCAGCAGCCATAAACCCTAGGACCTGCAGTTAGACCATATGGTCAGATGAACAGTGTTCTTCAGGGATCGAACTCTCAACATCAATTTGTGGATCCGAGACTCCAGCAGAAACACTCTGCTCTGCCTTGTATCAGATCACACCCGAAAATACTCCAGGGTCTGAGTTGACTGCACCCAGCCTAGTTCCTGTAGCAAGGAAACCACCCTGCGGGAAGCACGAAGACTCTCCTCCAAAATCTTGACTCAAATCAGTCATCCAATTAGAGGTGAAGGGCCACCACCACTACCACCATAACCTTGAAAAAGGTCCTGGGTGTTGTGGTTAGAATGAAAGGCAAGACCTGAAACTGGTAATGACAATCCAAGATAGCAAATTGGAGGAACTGCTGATGTTCTTGCCGGATGGGAATATGCAGCTATGCCTCAGACCCAGAAACGGCTCAGTTAGATCCAGGGATGTGAGGTACTCCCCTGCTTGGACAACTATGATGACAGAGTGCACAGTTTCCATCCTGAAATGCATGACTCGTAGATGACTGTTGATGCTCTTGAGATCCAGTATGGGTGAAATGACCCTTCCTTCTTGGGCACAACAAAATAAATGAAATATCAGCCCTAATTCCAAGACACATCCCTCTGTTCCAGATCAATCAACTCCTGGATTGCATCCAAGTGGGGAAAGAAAAAAGAAGCCTTGCACAGAGTGACAAAAACAGCGTCCTTCTTCTGTGTCCCCAAGGAGTCAGGCCCAGCCACTCAAAAGGTCTTCACTCAATGCACAATTAAATTCTGGAATTTGTTGCCAGAGGATGTGGTTAGTGCAGTTAATGTAGCTCGGTTTAAAAAAGGATTGGATAAGTTCTTGGAGGAGAAGTCCATTACCTGCTATTAATTGACTTAGAAAATAGCCACTGCTATTACTAGCAACGATAACATGGAATAGACTTAGTTTTTGGGTACTTGCCAGGTTCTTATGGCCTGGATTAGACACTGTTGGAAACAGGATGCTGGGCTTGATGGACCCTTGGTCTGACCCAGTATGGCATGTTCTTAGGGTCTGAGATCAAACCCAGCAACTCATCTCTCTGAAATAAATGGAGAAGAGTTCAATATGGCTCCAAATCTGGGAGAATGTCCCCTTAACAGGAGAACCACCCTCCATCATCTGTAATATCCTGATCCACCTGCATTCGAGCTCTGTCAGACTGCACTGTGCCATGGCATGACCTTGGAGATAGGCAGCGGCGTTACCTTAGTAAGTACTACCGCTTCAGAAGACTAGCACTGTAGAAAACATCCCTGGAAAAATTCTATCCAGGAAAAGGGCAAGTCCATACCAGACCCCATAGGCCCAAACCTGACATTCTGCAAGCCAGTGTTCCCTGAGGACTCAACTTGTGGATCAATCAAGGGAAGGGATACCCCTGTTGTGTCTCTCTCAGTCCTACTCCCCTCAGACCAAGAAGATGGACCATCACTGCCAAAATCAGGAGAAGGAAAAGCTCCCTGAGCATCCAGGCAGCACTGACACTAGCTTAAAGAAAGCTACAGCTGAATGGCCCTAATGTGACATGCAGCACAGATAGATAGGCACTTAGGTTTCTTTGTTGTTGGCGCCATGCTGTAAACATGCAGACTGAGGAAGACTCGTGCCTAGCTTAACTGCGCCCAAAATGAACGCACAAAAAAGTGCGTCCCCAGGCCCACATGCCTAGGCTGCTTGTCCACCACCCAAACTGGCCGCACAGGCAAGAACAGATGCCCAAATTTATTTATTTAAGACTTTTATATACCGACTTTCTTGATACAAATCAAATCAACTCTGTTTGCATCGAACTAAGCAGTTAACCATAACCAATTAACAAAAGACAAAATTTGATGAAGCATAAAGTTACATTATAACAAGGGAGCAAAAACTGGGGATAGGAAAATAAAGGGGGGAGAACAGAGATAGTATACTATATACAGGTGAGGGTGTGGGAGGGAGGCAAAGGAGCCAATGTCATTATGACGTATTAGTGTGTCTTAGTGCTTGTTTAATTACAGTGGAGATGGGAACAAATGGATGCGCAAGCATGCGCAGACAGCCTACAGCAAAAAAGCGTGTGAAACTACACCGCGGCCTACCACACGGCAAAATGGGAGAAGCCTGGGAGTGGGGACTAGCCGAACGGATGCTTAACCCACCAAGCCTGCATCCTCCTTACAATACATCCCAGAGATCTGAGCAGGACAGACGAATGCCGAGAAACCAGACCCTTCTCCTGCTGTCTTTTTTTTTTTTTTTTAATTATTTAAGTAAGAAAACTTTTACCTGAGCTCAGGCCGCCCTGGCTGAGAGCAGGAAAGGGTCCCAGCTACAAAGGGAGAGGGCTAAAGCTTTCACCACCGAGCCTCTCTCGGCCTGCAACCGCTAATCGGAATTTAGGTCAATGGCAGTCAAGACTACCGGATTGAAGGCACTCTACTGAGGGAGGGACCGCATGGTATCACCTCAGGAGGCAAGTGGTGCTGCATAGACTGCTCGTCTTTCCGATATCTTCTTTCCAACTTTTCTTCTTTTCTCTTTTTTTTACTCACAGGCAATCCCACAAAGGGAAATGTCCACCATCTGCTGGAGACAGAGAATATTGGCGGACTGATGTTGGGGGTGGGACTATACAGCCGCGATGTCAGCTTTTGCTCCATCTCAATCTGCTGGTAGAGATGCATAACCTACTGGTTGGGATTGACCTATTCCAACGCTAAGGAAATTGGCTGTGCTGTTTTTTATTTTTGGATATATTTCTTTGCCATACACTGGAGTAGGTTACCTGAAGACTGGATCCTATTTTTGTGAAATTCCATCACTGCTCCCTAAATCGGTCAGAAACTTATTTGTTTGAATCCTTAAGAACTGGAACTAGCTCTGCATGAAGAGGAACTGTGGGGTTATTTTTTAAATTTGTTTCAATTTTCCAGCAATGGAACATAGATGCAATGTAGAAAGCTGTTTTGCTTTATTTGGTTTGTATATTTTACTGTTTACATTTACTTTTCAAAAGCAATTTGATATATGTTATGTAATTAATTTTAATGTAATCAGAGACTCTCTTTGTTTTTGATTTGATTTATATTCGCCTAAGGTCACAAGAAGCAGCAGCGGAATTTGAACCCTGGTTCACAGCCCACTAGGTACTACTATATCTGCCCTCCAGCTACACCACCTGTGGTAAACCAGAGACTCATCTTCTAACCCAGTGGTAGGCAACTCCAGTCCTGGAATGCCAGAAACAGGTCTTGTTTTCAGGATATCCACAATGAATATGCATGAATTATATTTGCATATAAATGAGGCAGTACATACAAATCTCTCTCATACATATTCATATTGGATCTCCTGAAAAAAGATCTGGTTGTGGCACTCTAGGACTGGAGTCACCTACTCTTACTCTAGCCTCTTGCTTGATGCTAGGAAAACGGCTGGCCAGATAGGACACGAATGCCATACTTTGGAATGGTAAGAATGAAATGCCCATTTACAAAGGCATTCAGAGTTGTCTTTCAGAGTAGCAGGTAGCAGTCAAGCTGCTTCTCAAGAACCTTCAACTGAGGCTAGTGGGATCTATGAAAAATTTGGCCAAGTCCTCCCATACCTTCTCTAGTTTATAAAGAAAATCTCTGTATTTGGGGCCTTCCCTTTTCCTTAAGGAATGAGAACAAATGATACTTGGTAAAAAAATATTAAATATTTTCCTTGTTCTGGTCCCACTTTGTGCTACCACCACCCAAAGATCTGTTCAAAACCTACCCTAGACAGTTGGCAACAGACACAGAAAGGGCACTTTGGCACCATAGGGTAATAGTTCTGTAGGGCTCCTCACTTCACTTTTAATCACAGGAAACATCAGAAGTCAGATACAGCAGTAGAGACATCCCGCTTTGTCAGAGACCACAAGAGTGCTACTACTTGAATCCTTGTTTCTGAAATACTGCTCTTTTTCTATAGAAAAAGTGCATACCAGCAAAATTTTTCTCTCATCTTCACTGGTTTCGGCTTTCATGTATGTGCGAGTGGCCTGGGGACTGACGGACGTTTCATATGCAGGAACCATAGGAGAGCCAGAGCGATCCAATGATAAGGTAGTGATACTGGCCGACCTAAAGGAGAGAAAACCATGAGAACATTTAATGCTACCAATCCATGAAAGGCTTAGCCTCAAGGAATGCCTACTACAACACAATAGGCTCTGTGCCTGTAATCAGAGGAAACATTCTTCAAAAAACATTTCTTCTGAACACTAATTGTGAACTAAAAATGCACGCTCTCCCATAACATAAGAAATGCCATACTGGGTCAGACCAAGGATCAATCGAGCCCAGCATCCTGTTTCCAACAGTGGCCAATCCAAGTCACAAGCCACTAATTCTGGTAACAAGCAATGGCTATTCCTTATTGATTAATAGCAGTTTATGGACTTCTCCTCCAGGAACTGATCCAAACCTTTTTTAAACCCAGCTACACTAAATTGCCTTAAGCACATGCACTAGCAATGAATTCCAGAGCTTAACTGAGCATTGAGAGAAAATGAATTTTATCCGATTTGTTTTAAATATGCTACTTGCTAACTTCATGGAGTGCCCCCTAGTCATCCTATTATCTGAAAGAGTAAATAACTGATTCACATTTATCTGTTCAAGTCCTTTCATGATTTTGTAGACCTCTATATCATATCCCCTCTCAGCAGTCTATTCTCCAAGCTCAACAGCCTCAACCACTTTAGCCTTTCCTCAAAGGGGAGCCGTTGCATGCATATCATTTTGGTCACCCTTCTTTGTACTTTCTCCAGTGCAACTATATCTTTTTTGAGATGCAGGGACCAGAATGGCACATAGTATTCAAGGTGTGGTCTCACCATGGAGCGAAACAGAGGCATTATGACATACATTTTATTTGACATTACCTTCCAAATAATTCCTAATATTCTGTTTGCTTTTTTGACCACAGTAGCACACTAAGACAACAATTTCAGTATATTATCCATTGTGATGCCTAGACCTCTTTCCTGAGTGGTAACTCCTAAGACAGAACCTAACATTGTGTAACTACAGCAAGGGTTATTTTTCCCTATATGCATCACTTTGCACTTGTCCACATTAAATTTTATCTGCTATTTGGAAACCCAATCTTCCAGTCTCGCAAGGCCCTCCTGCAATTCATCACAATCTGCTTGCGATTTAACTATTCTTCATAATTTTGCATCATCCGCAAATATGATCACTCACTGGTTGTACCCCTTTCCAGATCATTTATAAATATATTAAAAAGAACTAGTCCAAGTATAGATCCCTGAGGCACTCAGGGGTTTATGCATCCCTGCCAGCAGATGGAGACAGAGAAAGTTTAACTGACACTGCTTCATAATCCCTGGTGCCACCTGCAGTTCCTCAGTATTGAACTGTACCCAAGCCAAAAAACAATTGCAAAAACACTGGTGAAAAACATGTAAGAAAAATAGCCAAACAATCTGCCAAGATTAGAACTGGAAAAAATCTTAAACTACCTGAGGCAATCAGAGCTGAGCGGATGATTCTCCACCTCTATAGATTGGGCGGGTTCTGGACTGATCCTTGGTACTATAGGAACAAAAATTAGCAGGTAATAACCAATTTTCCTTTCCCTGTACATACCCGGATCAGTCCAGACTCCTGGGATGTACCAAAGCTCCCTAACTACTTAGGGTGGGACCTGGAGAGTCCCGCTCGCAAGACACTTTCACCAAAAGACAGACTCTGGATCCCTGACATCTAGACAATAGTGCCTCGCAAAAGTACGCAGCAACTTCCAAGTTGCCACCCTACAAATTTCCTGTGGCGAAGCCAACTGGGCCTCCACCCATGAGGCCGCTTGAGACAGAGAAGAGTGAGCCAACAAACCTTCAGGCACCTGACGGCCTTTGAGCATGTACGCCGACTCAATAGCCTCCCTTAAGCCACCTCGCAATGGTAGCCTTGGAAGCCTGGGTACATTACTTCACACCACTCCATAAAATGACAAGGTGATCAGATCTCTTAAAATCATTCATTACATCGAGATACCTCAGCAAAGCCCTACGGACATCCAAATGCCTAAGCTCCCATGCATGAGGCACAGAAGCATCCAAGTCTGGAAAGGCCAGAAGCTCCACTGTTTGATTAACATGAAACTCCGATACCACCTTGGGAAGAAACAAGAGAACTGTCTGCAACTACACTCCTGAATCAGAAATCTAAAGGAATGGATCGCGACAAGATAAAGCCTGCAACTCAGATTCTTCTCGTAGAACAAATGGCTCAAAGGATGGCTCACATAAAAAACTCGGAGGACAAGATTAAGATTCCAGGATGGACAAACTCTCCTCAGCGGAGGGTGCAAATTCTTAACCCCCTGAAGAAACTGGATCACATCTAGTTGAGAGAACAACATTCCACCGTCAATTGTACCATGTAAAGAAGCCAGAGCTGCCACCTAAACTCAGAGTTAAAAGCTAGGCCTTTAATTAAACCAATTTGAAGGAAAGAGAAAATGAGACACCAAAGACCATAAGGCCTGAATACCTTTAGTTATATACCATGCCTCAAAGATCTTTCAGACTCAAATCTTCGACAATGAAGTAGATATCCGCCTAGCTTGTAGGAGGGTAATTATAACTGCCTCTGGGTACCCCCTGCATCTCAAACACTGCCTCTCAAAAGCCAAGCTGCGAGACAAAAGCGATCTACCTGGTGTGAAAATATGGGGCCCTGACGAAGGAGGCGAGGAAGATGACTGAATCTCAGTGGTCCATCCACTGCCAAGTTGACCAGATCCACGAACCACGGCCGATGCAGCCACTCCAGGGCTACCAACACTATATCCCCCGGGTACCTCTCTATCCGACACAAGATATTGCCGACCAGAGGCCAAGGGGGAAATACGTACAGCAGAACCTCCCGAGCCAAGGAATCACCAGAGCATAGACAACCTCAGCCCCATATTCCCGCCTGCAGCTGAAAAAGCAAGACGCCTTTGCATTGAGATGAGATGCCATTAGATCCACATAGGGACACCCCCACCTCTCTCGAATGAGCTGCATCGCCGACTCAGACAATTCCCACTCTCCTGGATCTAGAAGTCTACGACTTAGAAAATTCACCTGGATGTTTTCAACCCCTGCGATATGAGATGCCGCTATCTGGATCAAGTGCTACTCCGACCAAAGAATCAACTCCTGAGCCACCATTCAGCTCTTGGTTCCGTCCTGCTGATTGATATATGCTACGGTCATCGCATTGTTGGACGCTATCCTCACTGTCTGGTCTCTAAGCGATTGATAGACCAGGAGGTCTATTCCGCCGACCACATGCCCTGGGTTGATTGACGCTGAAATACTGCTTCCCAACCAGAAAGATTGGTATCTGTAGTGAGAATTACCCAATCCAGAACCTCCAGATCGACACCACGTACTAGATTGGACCTCTGTAGCTACCAAGACAGACTGTCCTGCATCGGAGCATCGAGAGACACAGGCTGATGAAAAGCCTCCGACAACGGGTTCCACTGCACCAACAAAGCCCTCCTGAATTGGTCTCATAATTGCAAAGGCCCAGGGAACCAACTCAAGAGTTGAAGCCATCGAACCCAGAAACTGTAAAATATCCCAGGCTCTAGGTAGCCGCAAAATTAACAAGCACTGAACTTGCAAATGTAACTTGCACACACTCTCCTCCATCAGGAACACCTTGCCTTGCTTCGAATCGAACTGAGCTCCCAAATAATCGAGAGTCTGAGACGGGGTTAGGTGGCTCTTTGCCCAATTCACCACCCAGCCTACAAACACCAGAGTATGAATTACCTTCTGGACTGTGGTGCGAAAACCAGCCTCCGACTTCGCCCTGATGAGTCAATCATCGAGATAAGGGTGTACCAACACTCCCTTGTACCTCAGGGCTGCTGCCATTACCACCATGACCTTGGTGAAGGTTCGTGATGCTATGGCCAGCTCGAAAGGGAGAGCCTGGAACTGGAAATGTTGACCCAGCACCATAAATCTCAGAAAACGCTGGTGATCCTGATGAATGGGAATGTGCAGGTATGCTTTCCATCAAGTCCAACGAAGCCACGAACTCCCGATTGCACACTGCCGCAATTACCAACTGCAAGGTCTCCACACAAAATCTTGGGACCTTCAATGCTGCATTTAGCTGTTTCAAGTCCAAATCGGGACGAAAAGTTCCTTCTTTTTGGGACCACAAAGTAAACGGAATACCGACTTTTGCCCCATTCATCTAGAGGGAACGGAACCACAGCCCCTACGTTCTGCAACCTGTCTAAAGTCTCCCAAATCACCTGACGCTTTTCCACCGACCCGCAGGGGGAGACAAGAAAGAGGTCGTGAACGGGCCGCACAAATTCTAATGAGTAACCTTCTCTTATGACACTGAGCACCCACTGATCCTGAGTGATCTTGACCCACTCCCTGCAGAATTGAGCTAAACAACCCTCTATAAAAGAAACGACGGAGTGGGCCAGCCTCGCCTCATTGGGAGGATTTTACTCCTGTAGCCCCACCACTGGTGGAAGCTCTGAAAGGCCTATGACCGCCTCGAAAGGACTGCCCTCAGGTCTGACCATGGCCAGAAAATTGCTTCTGCGAAGCTGGGGCTCCTCTCGTATGACGAGACCACCTGCCATCCCAAAAATGTGATTGGAAGGGAAAGGATTACTTAGTCTTAGGCCTATCCTCTGGCAACTTGTGTACCTTGTCACCTGTTTGATCGGTTGCTCCAAGCCCTCTCCAAACAAAAGACAGCCTTTGAAAGGTAGGGAACCCAACTGGGACTTGGATGACACAGCCGCCGACCAGTTATGCAGCCACAACAGCCGCTGGGCAGATAGAGCAGAGGCCATAAGACGAGACGAAATCCTCAACAAATCATACAAAGTCTCAGCTACGTATGCAACATGGGTCTCCAAGCATTCCGCACTACTTTTATCAACACCTGACTTTGCCTGTCCAATCTGAAGCTGCTGCACCCAATGCAGACAGGCATGTTGCATGAAGCTGGAACAAATGGCTACCCACAAACTCAGAGCGAACACTTCAAAGAACCTCTTGAGATGGACCTTCAGCTTACGATCCTGAACATCCTTCAATGCCATAGCACCCACTACAGGAATAGTCATCTTCATAGTGACCACAGATACTTCCGCGTCCACTTTTGAAATAGAAAAAAGCTCTAAGGTCTGTTCAGGCAAGGAATAAAGCTTTGACATCACTCGTCCCACTCTCAATCCGGCATCAGGTGTGCTCCATTCCTGATCCACCATCTTTTGTATGGACTTATAAGGGAACACTGACAGGGGACCCCGAAGCCCATCCAGGATCAGATCCACCTCCATCCATGTCCAAGTCTTCCTGAGGGAGCTTTAACCCCCATCTCATTAAGGATCTGAAGAATCAGAGTAGCTAATTCTTCCCTCCGAAACAAAATGAAGAAACTTGGGGTCGTCCCCCTCGGACACCGGAACAGCCTCCGCATTGTCTCCCAGAACCAGGTCAACTACATCCATATCAGCACCCGGAAGCCCCAACAACACTGCCCCCGAATCCCTGGGGAACTAAGTCATCTGTGTCATCATCCGCCTAAGCCAGTCCCAACAGATGCTGCACACTGGAAGACAGATTCCCCCTGAACCAACCAGTTGACACGGGAACCCCTAGAGACGAAGAAGGGGGAACTAGCCCTGCCTGCTAGGACCCAAGGCCCTCCTGCTGTGCCAAACAGGCAATGTGAAGAAACAAAAACTCAGGGGAAAAAGCACGGGGAGCCGATGGCCGAATAGACACTGGAGTCCTGCGCTCCCCGAAGCTGGTAAACCGAGAGGCAATGTCTCTCCTGCCCCCCCCCCCCCTTGCCCCTCCAGTGGGCCCGGGGAAAGTCTCGGGGAGAATCCCTCATCTCCTCTGGTGTTGTGGTCAAAACCACCAGGGAAGCTAAAATGGCCGCCATTCTCGTGTCACCAGAGCTTTCACCAGCAGGAGCGCTATCCACAGTAGGGCCAGCACTGCTTCTTGTGCGTTTCGCCAGAGTCTAGAGCTGCGAAGGCCCTTCACCTCCCGAAACGCATGCCGAGCACAGTCCAATGCGGCCTAGCTGTGTTGGAACTGCACCATACGCGTGGCGGGACCAAGCACCCCCTGCTGAGCACAAGTGCCGCCGCGAAAATGCTTCCCCAAGAAGATAAAAGCAGCCCAGATGAGTCCTTAAACCTTACCTCTCAGCTCCAGCTGCTTCCTCGGTTTATTTATTTATTTATTTATTTATTTATTTTTTATAACTTTAACAGTTAGGAACTCCCCTCTCCTAAAGCTGAGGGGAGCTGTCCAGCACAGCCCAGCCTAAAGTAACCAGGAGAGGCAGAGATCCCAAAGCAGCTGTGCAGAGCCAACAAGCTGCCTAAGCGGCCTCTTGAAGGAGAAGGATCTGGACCACCAGATTTGCACCCCACAGATCACACTGGAGCGAGCATACATAAAGGTCACTGACCTCCAGCTCGTCCATCTCAAACAAACAGGGAAGGGTTCCCCCTGGGAGGAAGGCTGCAAGAAAAAAAGAAAAGAAATGGGCAAACTACAGAACTGTAGGCGCATGTACCAGCCACCATCTGCTGGAGACAGAGAAATACTGAGGAACTGCAGGTGGCACCAGGAATTATGAAGCAGTGTCAGTTAAACTTTCTCTATCTCCATCTGCTGGCAGGGATGCATAAACCCAGGAATCTGGCCTGATCCGGATATGTGCAGGGAATCACTAATTAATCTGGTAGTGACCTGCAATGGGATAATTAAACTCGTGATAAGGCCTGGAGCAATCCTGTGTTTTAGATAAAAAGCTGATTGATTTTTAATGTGAAGGTGTTTCCTGTCTATAAATCAAAGGATGAGCGGGAGAAAAAGACAAACTCACACAAACTCAAGTTTTTTCTTACTTTTGGCATTCTTTTTATAAGAGAAACACACAGACACACACTAAAGAATATACCCGATAGTTTTCCTCTCCAAAACTTTTTAAGTTCTAAAATTTCCCAAGCTAATACTTACCGTTTCTCTTCAGCTACCAGCAAAATGATCCTCTCCGCTCAGTGCTCCCCGTATTTCAGGCAGTCACTTTTTTTTAATTTTTAAGCATTGACTGGCTCTACAGATATTAAGCCTGCCAACACTAGAAGCTCAACAGGGTGAAATTTCTCTTCTGAAAGCCACATAAAAACTCACACGCACACTCATGCAACAGAAAGCAGGAGGAGGACTGGTAGTGGAATTATTTTGTCTCTTTGTTAAGCACTAAATTTTAAGCAGCAGCAAAAACAAACTTTTTTTTTGTCCCAAGGCCAGATTGTGTTCTGGCCCCAGGCAGTGAGCTTGCATTTCCCAAGGATGAAGCTGGAAATCAGATATTAGAAAGAGTTCTGACAGCTCAGTGTATTGGCTGTAAACTCAGGAGGCAAGAAGTGCAGCATTAACAGCAACTGCAGCAAATGAACATGTGGGAACTGAGCTGGAAAGCAGGAGGAAGACACTCCAAGTCAAGAATCTTTGGCCTAATAAGTTAAGTCAAGAAAGACAAATATAGAAATGCACATACATACACACCATTATTCATTCCTAAAATATTTCAGAAAAATAACTGATGGAAAAAAACGGCACATCCCTTGACACTCAAGTTTAATAAAACAGATTCTTTTCTAAAAATGAAAAAAGAGTTCCCACGAATGTCTTGGGATTTTGGCAATGGAAACAGATATTGTAAAGCACATAGTACATTGTCTGTCCTGGATTCCAATACTTTACCTGTTACGGGCAGGAGACTTCCCAGCATCCTCTTGCACAGGGGCAAGACGTGTAGAGAGCGAAGCAGCCGATGGTTCCTGATGAATCAGGCTGAAAATAATCAAAAGACAATATAGCACTTTACACCACAAACAGGTTAAATGTCAGCAGCTCATGCAACCAGATACAGACTTCTGCTTTTCTTTTCTAAAAAGTAGAAGGCAGATAAGGATTACAGCACAAGGGCACAGAGATATCTGCATTTCACCAAGGGCCCACTTGATAAATCAGTCAGCTAATCAAAGCCGATTGGAATTTACTGGCAGAGACAACTGGATCAGACTATAAGAGGAAGAGACAGTCAACAATATTTAAAAGAGCTGGTATAAAAGACAAAGAGGTCCAAGAATAAAATCAATAATTGTATCTATGAAAATAGAAACTAAGATTTCATAAACCAATAAATATATATATAAAAAAAATAAAAGGCAGTGTAATAAACCCCCAAGCAGGGTGACAAGAGGTCTAATTCCTGGCTCATTGTGCAGACATGCTCAATACACCATACCTAAAATCAAAGCAGCAAGCAGCAGCAGTGTTTCATGATCAAAAGGATGCTTCAGCGCTCTCATATTAGTGGGACCCTACCTCTCAAATTATGGTACACTGGTAAGATGCCTGGGACCAATGTACTTTCTAGTCAGCAACATCTTCTCTCTATGGTTCCCACAAAAACTTAGACAGTCCAACTAACAGTTTAATATGGAAAAATACCGTATTTTTCGCTACTTAAGACGCACTTTTTTTCCCCCAAAAGTGGGGGGGGGGGGGGGGGAATGTCTGTTCGTCTTATGGAGCAAATATTAAAAAAAAAAAAAAAACCCACCCCATCCCAACCCTTTAAAGTTAATTAACTACAACCCCCCACCCTCCTGACCCTCCCCAAGACTTGCCAAAAGTCCCTGGTGGTCCAGCGGGGAAGCAGGAGTGATCTCTTGTGCTCGGGCCGTCGGCTGCCAGTTTTCAAAATGGCGCCAATAGCCTTTGCCCTTATGATGTCACAGGTGCTACCGGTGCCATTGGTCGGCCCCTGTGACATAGTAAGGGCAAAGGGCCGTCGGCGCCATTTTGAATACTGGCAGCAGATGGCCCGAGTGCAGGAGTTCACTCCCGCACCCCCGCTGGACCACCAGGGACTTTTGGCAAGTCTTGGGGGGATCAGGAGGGTGGGGGGGGTTGTAGTTAATTAACTTTAAAGGGTTGGGATGGGGTTTTTTGTTTTGTTTTGTTTTTTTCCCAACAAAGAGAACGATAAATGTTTTCTGATCCGGGGAGTGGACAGAAATGGCCCTCCCGAGACCCGAAAATGAAATGGGGACCAAAAAAAAGTTATGCCCTCCCCTAATTTGCTCCATAAGATACCCAGACGCCCAGGAACAGAGCCGATTTAGCACACCATTTTTTATTTATTTATATATTTTTTTAATTTTCCTGCTCTGAATCCTAGGTGCTTCTTATGGGCAGGTGCGTCTTATGGAGCGAAAAATACGGTAAGTGACACTGGCTTAGCACTGTTGACCATTAAAAAAAAAAAAAAAAGTCACAGAAAGGAACTGTTCACATTTACTAGCAAAGGTACCACAACCTTGAAGTTTAATCAGTCAACTAACTGATCAAGAATGTCTTGTCATGACTTACCAGCACTTACTGGTGTCTCTTAATGCATGGTATCACAAAAAAAGAAAAGTTCACTGTATTTACTGCTATTGATTTGTCAATTATCATTCATAGCTCATAGTCATTTGCCTATACCTGGAAAGGAAAATTGGTACTTACCTGTTAATTTTTGTTCCTGTAATACCACAGATCAGTCCAGACAGGTGGGTTTTATTCAACCCTACCAGCAGATGGAGGTAAAGAACAAAACTCTGGGCACTGCCAAATATTAGAGAGTGCCACCTGCAGTCCCTCAGTATTACTCAATACCCAAGCCAAGATAAGTAAATTATTTAAAAGGACTCCCCCCAAAATGGATACCCCTGACCAACTGGAAACCAATGTAACAAACCGTAATTGAAAAAATGTTAGCCAAAAATAGCAACTCTGCATTGCGAACAAAAAATCTCAGCAGTCTTTCGGCATAGATTCTCCTGCCCTCCTACACCGGGCAGGAGCCCGAAAGACCCGCTTGAAGAACACTCTCTCCAAAGGGAACAGCCTCCGGATCCCGCACATCCAAACGATAATGTTTGGTGAAAGTGTGTAATGAAGACCACACCGCGGCTCTACATATCTCCTGTGGGGACACTGACACTCAACCCAAGACGTCGCCTGAGCCCGAGTGGTATGTGCCCTAAGAGCCCCTGGAACTGGTTTGCCCTTGGAGACATAAGCCACCGCGATAGTCTTTTATTCACAGAGATAAAGAGGATTTTTACGCCTTCTCTCCCTTCTTTGCACCCCTGAAGAGGACAAACAAATGATCAGAGCACCGAACTCATTAGTGACCTTCAAGTAGCGCATTATCACTCGTCTTACATCTAAAAGATGGAGATCCCGGACCTATCGAGGGATCCCGAGACCAATCCGGAAACCCCGGCAACTCCACAGTTTGGTTCACATGAAAACCAGACACCACTTTGGGAAGGAATGAAGGCACCAGTCACAAAGACACCTTGTCCAATGAAATCTGCAGAAATGGATCCCGACAAGAAAGCTCCTGCAACTCAGATATCCTCCTAGTCGAACAGATAGAGCCCAAAAAAAACATCTTCAGAGTGAGGCTTTTCACAGACATGCGACTCAAAGGCTCGAAGGGCTCTTCATAAAGGACCTTCAACATTAGATTGAGATTCACTCCGGACAAATATTACGCAGAGGCGGACAGCAATGCTTGACTCCCCATAAAAAACACACCACATCCGGATGGGAAGCCAAAATGTTTCCCTGTACTCTCCCTCTGAGACAACCTAAGGCTGAGACCTGGACTCAAAGCAAACTATGGGCCATCCCCTTGGCTAAGCCCTCCTGCAAAAACGACAAAATATAAGAGACTGAAACCCTAAGAGGGTCCAACCCCTGTTGTCCACACCAGGTCTCAAAAACCTTCCATATTCTGGAATAAACCAATGAGGTAGAAGAACGACGCACTTGCAGAAGCGTAGCTATTACTGGATCGGAATAACCTCTCACATGCAACCGTCTCTTCCCAAAAGCCGGGCCGCGAGACAAAAGCGATCCTCCCGATCCGAAAATATGGGACCCTGACGCAACAGATTTGGTAAGTGGGGCAGTCGAACAAATCCGTCCACTGCTAACTGAAGCAGGTCCACGAACCAAGGACGATGAGGCCACTCCGAAGCCACCACTACGACCGACCCCAGATAACTTTCTGTTTGAGTACCCTTGCAATAAGAGGCCACGGAGGAAAAAACATACAGGAGAATTCCAGTCTGCCATGGGCATACCAGGGCATCGATCCCCACAGCCCGGATTCCCTTCGACGGCTGAAGAACCTCTGCACCTTGGCATTGAGACTTGTTGCCATCAAATCGAACTGAGGAGGACCGGAAGGCTCATCTGCATACTGCTGCCAGCATCCCCCGGGAGAGGAGTCCAGAGGTCACTGCAAGTGATCCAGGGATTGACTTCCACAGGCCCCGCACGGTTTGCAGTAGAGGAGGACCTTCCATTAACTGAGTGAAGATTAATTTAACCGTGGTTTAAGAGGATTGGTAAGTAAAGTTTCAGAAAGGTGAAATTAAGGGATATATTCTTTAGAGTTTGTGTGTGTCTGAGGTAAAAAGCAAGCCAGATATAGTTAATTCTAGTGTCTGTCTTTCCCACCCACTCAACCCTTGATTTTTAGACACAAGACACTTTCCCACCCACTCAACCCTTGATTTTTAGGCACAAGACACTTTCTTATAAAAAATCAATCAGGGTCTTATCTAAAACATAATATTGTACCAGCCCTTATTGAAAGTTTAATCATCCCCTTGTAGCACACTAGCTGATTAATTAGTAAATTCACCAGTAAATTTAAAGTACTCTCATTCCAACTCCCTTAGAATCCTAAACTTAACTAGGAACTCAATAAAACGAAGATGAAAGCAGCAGTCCAGCAGCAAGAGGGGGGCTTTCCTGTCTTTTGCATTGAGTGTCACATGTATGATTTTTTTTACCTGCCGGTGAGAGACTGTATGTGTGCACTCGGTGCAAAGAACTCCTGGCTCTCAGGGAACAAGTCCGATCTCTGGAGGCTAGAGTAGCAGACTTGGAGGAGCTGAGGGAGACAGAGAGGTACATTGACGAGACCTTCAGAGACATAGTAGCCAAGTCCTAAATCCATTCTGGCAGCCCCAGTGCTGCCTTGGATCAGAAAGGTCTCCCAATAGAACATCACCCTGGTTTAGCAGGAAGTGATCCTGTAGCAAGGACCTGCTCTCCAGGTGATGTATTATCCTCTCGCACTGAGGACAAATCTCCCAGGGCTACTGCCCAGGAGAGAAGGGTTAGGCCGGCCATCATAGTTGGTGATTCGATTATTAGAAATGTAGATAGCAGGGTGGCTGGTGGACGTGAAGACCGCCTGGTAACTTGCCTGCCTGGTGCGAAGGTGGCAGACCTCACACGTCACCTAGATAGGATTATAGACAGTGCTGGGGAGGAGCCGGTTGTCGTGATACATGTGGGCACCAATGACATAGGAAAATGTGGGAGAGAGGTTCTGGAAGCCAAATTTAGGATTTTAGGTAGGAAGCTGAAATCCAGAACGTCCAGGGTGGCATTCTCTGAAATGCTTCCTGTTCCACGTGCAGGTCCCCAGAGGCAGGCAGAGTTCCAGAGTTTCAATGTGTGGATGAGACGATGGTGCAGGGAAAAGGGATTCAGTTTTGTAAGGAACTGGGGAAAATATTGGGGAAGGGGGGAGACTTTTCCGAAAGGATGGGCTCCACCTTAACCAGAGTGGAACCAAGCTGCTGGCACTACCTTTCAAAAAGAAGATAGAGCAGCTTTTAAACTAGAACAAGGGGGAAAGCCGACAGTCACTCAGCAGTGCATGGTTCGGAAAATGTATCCTTGAAGGATACTAATGAAACAGGAGAGTTAGGGCATCCCAACAGAGAGGTTCCATTAAATGCAAATATAGTTCATATGCCTATATGTAAAAAATCACCAAAGCTAATGAGTTCCGAATTATCCCAAACAACTGAAAAGCAGGTTGTTAAAACAAGCAAAAAACACACTCTGAAATGTCTGTATACCAATGCCAGAAGTTTAAGAAGTAAGATGGGAGAGTTAGAGTGTATAGCAGCAAATGATGAAATTGACATAATTGGTATCAGAGAGACTTGGTGGAAGGAGGATAACCAATGGGACAGTGCTATATCAGGGTACAAATTATATCGCAATGATAGGGAGGATCAACTTGGTGGGGGTGTGGCACTTTATATCCAGGAGGGTATAGAGTCCAACAGGATAAAGATCATACAAGGGACTAAATGCTCAGTAGAATCTATATGGGTAGAAATCCAATGTGTGTTGGGTAAGAGTATAGTGATAGGAGTATACTACTGTCCACCTGGACAAAATGGTCAGACAGATGATGAAATGCTAAGAGAAATCAGGGAAGCAAACCGATTTGGCAGTGCAATAATAATGGGAGATTTCAATTACCCCAATATTGACTGGGTAAATGTAACAGCAGGACTTGCTAGAGACAAAGTTCCTGGATGTAATAAATGATTGCTTCATGGAGCAATTGGTTCAGGAACCAACAAGAGAGGGAGCTATTTTAGATTTAATTCTTAGTGGAACGCAAGATTTGGTGAGAGAAGTAACGGTGGTGGGGCCACTTAGCAACAGTGATCATAACATGATCAAATGTAAACTAATAACTGGAAGGGGGACAATAAGTAAATCTGCAGCTCTAACACTAAATTTTAAAAAGGGAAACTTTGATAAAATGAAGAAAATAGTTAGAAAAAAAATGAAAGGTGCAGCTGCAAAGGTTAAAAGTGTTCAACAGGCATGGACATTGTTTAAAAATACAATCCTAGAGGCGCAGTCCATATGTATTCCGCGCATTAAGAAAGGTGGAAGGAAGGCAAAACGATTACCATCATGGTTAAAAGGTGAGGTAAAAGACTATTTTAGCCAAAAAAACATCCTTCAAAAATTGGAAGAAGGATCCATCTGAAGAAAATAGGATAAAACATAAGCATTGTCAAGCTACGTGTAAAACATTGATAAGACAGGCGAAGAGAGAATTTGAAATTAAATTGGCCATAGAGGCAAAAACTCATAAAAACATTTTTAAATATATCCAAAGCAAGAAACCTGTGAGGGAGTCGGTTGGACCATTAGATGACAGAGGGGTTTAAAAGGGCTCTTAGGGAAGATAAGGCCATTGCAGAAAGACTAAATGAATTCTTTGCTTCCGTGTTTACTAATGAGGATGTTGGGGAGATACCAGTTCCAGAGATGGTTTTCAGGGGTGATGAGTCAGACAAACTGAACGAAATCACTATGAACCTGGAAGATGTAGTAGGCCAGATTGACAAACTAAAGAGTAGCAAATCACCTGGACCGGATGGTATGCATCCTAGGGTTCTGAAAGAAATCTCATTTTTGAGTTCCAATCTATTAGTTAAAATTTGTAACCTATCATTAAAATCATCCATTGTACCTGAAGACTGGAGGGTGGCCAATGTAACCCCAATATTTAAAAAAGGCTCCAGGGGCGATCCGGGTAACTATAGACCAGTGAGCCTGACTTCAGTGCCGGGAAAAATAGTGGAAACTATTCTCAAGATCAAAATCGTAGCGCATATAGAAAGACATGATTTAATGGAACATAGTCAACATGGATTTACCCAAGGGAAGTCTTGCCTAACAAATCTGCTTCATTTTTTTTGAAGGGGTTAATAAACATGTGGATAAAGGTGAACCGGTAGATGTAGTGTATTTGGATTTTCAGAAGGCGTTTGACAAAGTCCCTCACGAGAGGCTTCTACGAAAACTAAAAAGTCATGGGATAGGAGGCGATGTCCTTTCGTGGATTACAACCTGGTTAAAAGACAGGAAACAGAGTAGGATTAAATGGTCAATTTTCTCAGTGGAAAAGGGTAAACAGTGGAGTGCCTCAGGGATCTGTACTTGGGCCGGTGCTTTTCAATATATATATAAATGATCTAGAAAAGAATACGACGAGTGAGGTTATCAAATTTGCGGATGATACAAAATTATTCAGAGTAGTTAAATCACAAGCAGACTGTGATACATTACAGGAGGACCTTGCAAGACTTGAAGATTGGGCATCCAAATGGCAGATGAAATTTAATGTGGACAAGTGCAAGGTGTTGCATATAGGGAAAAATAACCATTGCTGTAGTTACACGATGTTAGTTTCCATATTAGGAGCTACCACCCAGGAAAAAGATCTAGGCATCATAGTGGATAATACTTTAAAATTGTCGGCTCAGTGTGCTGCAGCAGTCAAAAAAGCAAATAGAATGTTAGGAATTATTAAGAAGGGAATGGTTAATAGAACGGAAAATGTCATAATGCCTCTATATCGCTCCATGGTGAGACCACACCTTGAATACTTTGTACAATTCTGGTCGCCACATTTCAAAAAAGATATAGTTGTGATGGATAAGGTACAGAGAAGAGCAACCAAAATGATAAAGGGGATGGAACAGCTTCCCTATGAGGAAAGGCTGAAGAGGTTAGGGCTGTTCAGCTTGGAGAAGAGACGGCTGAGGGGGGATATGATAGAGGTCTTTAAGATCATGAGAGGTCTTGAACGAGTAGATGTGACTCGGTTATTTACTCTTTCGAATAATAGAAGGACTAGGGGGCATTCCATGAAGTTAGCAAGTAGCACATTTAAGACTAATCGGAGAAAATTCTTTTTCACTCAACGCACAATAAAGCTCTGGAATTTGTTGCCAGAGGATGTGGTTAGTGCAGTTAGTGTAGCTGGGTTCAAAAAAGGTTTGGATAAGTTCTTGGAGGAGAAGTCCATTAATGGCTATTAATCAATTTTACTTAGGGAATAGCCACTGCTATTAATTGCATCAGTAGCATGGGATCTTCTTAGTGTTTGGGTAATTGCCAGGTTCTTGTGGCCTGGTTTTGGCCTCTGTTGGAAACAGGATGCTGGGCTTGATGGACCCTTGGTCTGACCCAGCATGGCAATTTCTTATGTTCTTAGGAGCCCCCATCAATCGCAGAGAAGATTCCAGGCTTCTGGAGATAGTTCCCACTCCCCCAGATCCAACTGCTGTCGGCTGAGGTAATCCACTTGGACTTTGTCTCCTGTTAGTGGGAGACGGCGATCCCCTAGAGATGGATCTCTGCCTACTTGAACAACAGTCAGGCCTCCTATGCTACCGCCGGACTCTTGGTTCTCCCCTGGCGGTTGATGTAAGCCACCGTGGTCGAGCTGTCCGAAAAAACTCCTATCATCCGACTGCGGACCCAGGGTAAACACTCTACTAGAGCCCTGCGCACTGCTTTCGTTTCCAGTCAATCGATGGACCATGCCTGTTCCATCGATGACCAAAGGCCCTGCGCAGACTTGCCCAGGCACACTGCTCCCCATCTGCGAAGACTGGCATCCGAGGTAACCACCACTCAATCCGGGACTTCGAGAGGCATTCCCTTCTCCAGATTTCTTCGCGTCATCCACCAGGCCAGACTGGACCTGGCTGAATCCATCAGAGACCGGGGCAGAAAGTATTGCTGCAACAGAGGATTCCAGCGTGATAGCAACGCCCTCTGAAGGGGTCTCAAATGAGCAAACGCCTATGGCACCAGTTCCAACGTGGATGCCATAGAGCCCAGGACCTGCAAATAACCCCAGACCTTCGGCTGCGGTAAATGAAGTAGCCGAGCTATCTGCTCCTGGATTTTGTTCAACTTGTCAAATGTAAGGAACACCCTGCCCTGCAAGGTGTCGAAACGGGCTCCTAAGTACTCGAGGATACAAGATGGCAGCAGATGACTCTTCTACATGTTGATGATCCAACCCAGAGATTCCAGGAGAGACCTCACACAGTCCACGGACTGCACACACTCTTCCAGCGACTTCACCCGATTCAGCCAGTCGTCCAGGTACAGGTGCACCAATAGTCCCTCCTGTCGCAGGGCCACAGCCACCACCACCATCACCTTGGTGAAGGTACACGGAGCAGTGGCCAGCCCGAAGGGAAGCGCTTGAAACTGATAGTGTTGCCCCAATACCATGAACCTGAGGAACTTCTGATGTTCTTGCCGGATGGGGATATGAAGATAAGCTTCGGTGAGATCCAGAGACGCCAAAAACTCTCCGCTCCTTACCGCCACAATTATGGTACTTAACGTCTCCATCTGAAAACGTGGTACCTTCAAAGCCTGGTTGACCTTTTTGAGATCCAGGATAGGATGGAAAGTGCCATCCTTTTTTGGCACCACGAAATAAATGGAATACCTGCCTTCTCCCTGTTCGGCAACTGGCAGCAACAACACCGCCTGCAGACTTAATCGCTGAAGCGTTTCCTGGACTGCTGCCCGCTTGTTTCGGGAAAGATAGCATGACTCCAGAAAGGCCGGCCTGAGAGGGTGAGCAAATTCTAAGGCATAACCTTCTCTCACTACACTTAATACCCACCGGTCGGATGTTGTTTTGGTCCACGCCCCGTAAAACCGGGCCAGCCTGCCCCCTATTACCAGAGCCGGAGAGCGGACCTGCCGGATCTCACTGGAAGGACTTACTGCCACCCACTCCCTGGGAGGCACCACCTCTAGATGACCTGCCAGACCCTCGAAAGGACTGCTGTCTATGCGAAGCCTGTCTTGGAGCAGAGGTCCTAGAGGATCTTGTCAAACGAAAACGCCTTGAGTCTCGAAAACGAGGCCACGAGGAGAAAGACTTCCTGATCGACTTCCGATCCTCCGGCAGTCTATTTCCTTTCGTCTCCAATAGCGACTTCATCAGACGATCCAGATTCTCACCAAAACAAAAGCTTTCCCTGAAAAGGCAAATTACAAAGTTGTGATTTCGATGAAATATCAGCTGACCAATTTTGCAACTACAAATCCCGCCGGGCCGCACCAACAAGACCATACTGCGAGCCGTGGTCCGCACCAGGTCATATAAGGCATCAGCACCATACGCAACCCCCACCTCCAGTCAAGCCGCCTGGGCCAGGGATAGGATCCCAGAGGCAGTCTGCTCCTGTGGCTTCTGGATCCAACACAAACAGGCCCGCTTCATGAGGATGGCACAGACCGCCGCTCGGAGGCCTAACCCCAGAACCCCAAAGACCCGCTTGAGATGCACCTCCAGCTTCCGATCCTGAATACCCTTCAGAGCGGAAGCTCCAGCCACCAGGATGGTCGTCTTCTTGGTGATTGCCGAAACCGTTGCATCCACCTTCGGAACCTTAAGAACATCCAAATGCTCCTGCATCAGCAGATAAAGCTTGGCCATGGCCCTGCCGACTCGCAATCTCGAGTCGGGGGAATCCCACTCCCGGTCAATCAACTTCTGAATTTTCTTAGGAATCGGGAAGGCACTGGGAGGTTTCCTGATGCCATCTAGCACCGGATTAACCCCTTCTGCATCCGAATCCCCTAGCGTCAGCTTGACCCCCAACTCCTCTAAACACCTGGGGGATAAGTGAGCGCAGCTCCTCTCTTCTAAAAAGACTGATCACTCATGGATCATCGCCTTCAGCCTCCAGAGCCTCCGCTCCTGTTTTTGCATCTAGTGGATCCAGAGGTTGGTCCCTTATCTGGTCCTCATCAGGGTCGGCCTCCGAATAGATGTCTACTTCTTCCTGAGACTCGTCAGACTCCTCCGAAGCTGACTCCACACATGCCGGTCGTCCCTCGCGGGGGATGATGCGCTGTCCTGTGGACCCCTTAGCTGAAGCCTTCTTCCACTTTGCCGAGTCTGTTGGGTTAACCTGCAAACCGCACTTTCCCTCCTGCTTAGCCAGAAAGGCTTCGTGCATGAGTAGCACAAATTTGGGTGAAACCCCCCCCCCCCCCAGGGGTCCCCTAGGGCGCTTGGGGCTGATAGGACCTGCACCATTCTGATCCTCCGGCCTCTGCTGGGACTTCGAAACAGGAAGAGACGGCAGGGACCCCCCGAACCCTTGGGGCGGTACCCCCCTGATCTGGTGCCGCTTCCGCGGCCATAGCCACACCGTCCTGTGAGCCTAGCTCCACCAGTCTTGCCCTGCTCTGGGGTTGTAACATTTTATCTGATGCCCCTTCCCCCCCCTCCCGCACACGCTGCGCAGAGGAGGTGCTCATTAAGAGGATGAGCATATTCTAAGGCATAACCTTCTCTCACTACACTTAATACCCACCGGTCGGATGTTATTTTGGTCCACGCCCTGTAAAACCGGGCCAGCCTGCCCCCGATTACCAGAGCCGGAGAGTGGACCTGCCAGATCTCATCGGGAGGACTTACTGCCACCCGCCCCCTGGGTGGCACCACCTCTAGGTGACCTGCCAGTCCCTCAAAAGGACTGCTGTCTATGCGAAGCCTGTCTTGGAGCAGAGGATCTAGTCGGACGAAAACGAGGCCGCGAGGAGAAAGACTTCCTGATCGACTTCCGATCCTCTGGCAGTCTATTTCCTTTCGTCTCCCCTAGCGACCGGGATCGCGAGGGGGAGGGACGCACCACGCGGCCGTGGGTAGCACAAAAAACGGCAGAGGGGGCCTAGCCTAAAGAGAAAGTTTCCCACCGGCGGGCTCAGGAGGCCTCAGAAAAAATGGCTGAAAATCACACGCTGGAAACGGCAGGGCAAAGAACCCCAAAACGGAGGTACTGGCTCTCAACCGTGCCCTGTCCCCGCTGACGGCGATCCCACTCCGTCCGATGACAAGCAGGCCCGCCCCGACTGCCCCCAAGTCAACTGCCTGACCGGCAGCTCAGCTGATGCTTGAGCTGCCTCTGCAGCAACACAGCAACTTTTTTTTTTTTTTTACTCAGAGCCTTAAAGGGCCCTGTTACAATGCTGGACTGGAGGCTCAACCCACGGTCTGGACTGATCCGGGTACGTACAGGGAAACAGGAGCTAATAAAAAATTAGGGTACTTCCCTTTTGTAGCTGACGGAGGGGCTTCGGGTGACTCCGAGGGAACCATACCACTGGTTAATTGGGTCCCAGGGTTGCAGGCTGAACTGGCCAGGGGTATCCAACCCCCCATTCGCCCGGCTCCACCCGAGGGATGGCCCTTGCACAGGAACCTGCCACATTGGGAAGCAAATTTTCTTCCTTAACAAAACAAGTCAGTCAGGACTGCAGGAATAGCACCTCTACCATCTGCTGGAGGTAGAGAAATACTGAAGGACTGCAGGTGGCACTCTCAAATATGTGCCAATGTCCAAAGTTTTGCTCTCTACCTCCATCTGCTGGTAGGGATGACTAAAACCCACTTGTCTGGACTGATCTGGATATATTCAGGAACACATTTTAGTTAGATTATGCTGCTTAAAATGGATAAGCATTCAACCAATATCTCTTGCTGAATACAGTCAAATGAGATTCTTCACATTACAGCAATCGTACGGGAAGGTAAATAGCAGAAGACACTACCTCTGCCGGGCTAAATCCTCCTCCAGGAATATGTTACGGCTGGCCTTTCTGCCCCCCACAGGAGTGCGCGGCTCGCTGGGGTCCAGCACAGACATGGAAGAGGAGGAGTCCGACAGCATGTTCAGGTCCTCCCCAAAGGTGCTACTGTCTGCTGAGTGAGCGTAGTTCAGTGCAATTTTGCGACAATAAGTGCATGCTCGGAGATCACCTGTGAGCAGAAGGAAAGAGAATGGAAAGGTCAGTGAAACACTTTGGAATCCATTTTCAGATGTGAATAACAAATGCAAGCAATTTCTTGATTTGGGTGCTTACCTTAAGCAGTCACGCTTTTACTTTTTAAAATGATGAAATTAGTCTTACCTGATAATTTCCTTTAATACAGTCAGAGTAGTCCAGGCAAGACAAGTTGGTTGTATACTCCAACCAGCAGTTGAAGATAGATGAACAGGCTTGCTGATGTCACTCCTTGTAAGCATCTGTGCTGACACTAGCCTTGCCAGTATTGCTGTAACAAGCTACTTGTGGGACAACTTTAAAGTGGAGTGCAGAAGTAGCCTAGTGGTTAGAGCAGCAGGCTACAAGCCAGGGTTCAAATCCCACTGCTGCTCCTTGCAACCTTGTGCATGCCATTTTACCCTCTATTGCCTCACGTACAAATTTAGATGGTAAGCCCTCTAGGAATAGGTAAATACCTATAGTACATTAATGTAATCCAGTTTGAAGTGCCAAAAAGTGGAATATAATCTAAATAAAAAAATACCAAATTTATCACCAACAAAATGCAAAGAACAGTAGCCAGTGGACTTCCAGAACAGCCAAGCAATGGAAGTGATAGAAAAGGTCAATATTATACAATAAATCACTCACTTGAAGAGCAGAATAGAACTTCCTCTATAATCTTTATTCCCTGCCCTTTTTTTTTTTTTATACGCAAAATGATAAGAATTGAGGCATTAGAAGCATAAGGATACGAACTCTAAAATCAGGCAGTACGGGGAGGGTCTGACTATATTCAAGGAAAGGAAATTATCAGGTAAGAAGTAATTTCACCTTCCTCAAGTCAGACCAGGCCACACAAGACAAACAGGATGTATCCAAGCTTTCGAACAGGGCGGGACACTGCCGAAGCCAGTCACAAAACTACCAATACAAAGGCCTCCTCTCTGAACCCAATAATGCTTAGAAAAGGTATGCAATAAAGACCAGGTGGCTTCCATGGGAGACACCAACCTCAGCTCTGTCCATGACATAGCCTGAACCCTCATGGAATGAGCTTGTATCTGCTTAGGTAAGGGAGTTCCTGAATCTACACAGACTGCAATAATGACCCATTTAATCCAATGCACCACGGTAGCTCTAGTGGCTGCCTTACTCTTCCATGTTTAGCACAAAAAGATGATCTCACTTCCTGAAGGTGTTAGTGACCTTTAGGTATGGCAAAAGGACTTGACGTCCAATGAGCAAATAAGCTTATACTCTTCTCTAATCACCTGCTCGACAAAGGAAGGCAAGGAAATTAATCAATTCAAGTGGAAATCAGTTAATGGCAATGTACAAATCCAGACCATATCTTTGATAATTAGCAAGAAAGGGCCTCTACAAGAAAGAGCTGCAACTCAGAGACCCTCCTGGCGGAAGAGATGGAGACCAGGAAAACAGTTTTCAAAAGTAAAAAGCTTCAGAGAAATAGATCTGAGAGGCATGAAAGGCACCCCCAACAAGGACTACACCAAATTCAAGTCCCAGGAAGGAACTAGAATTCAAAGAGGTTGCCTATTATGCTTCACTCCTCGCAAGAGGCGAGACATCATGAGAGGTCTAGAACGGGTAGATGTGAATCGGTTATTTACTCTTTCAGATACTAGAAAGACTAGGGGGCACTCCATGAAGTTAGCATGTGGCACATTTAAAACTAATCGGAGAAACTTCTTTTTCACTCAACGCACAATTAAACTCTGGAATTTGTTGCCAGAGGATGCGGTTAGTGCAGTTAGTATAGCTGTGTTTAAAAAAGGATTGGATAAGTTCTTGGAGGAGAAGTCCATTACCTGAATATTAAGTTGACTTAGAAAATAGCCACTGCTATTACTAGCAATGGTAACATGGACTAGACTTAGTTTTTGGGTACTTGCCAGGTTCTTATGGCCTGGATTGGCTTACCTTTTTTTTTTGTTCCATAGCCAAGGGATCCCACAAAAGTGAAGTAGGGAGAACAATCTTTCACTTCAGAAGCCCTTTTAATGCTATCTTATTCAGCCTACCTGGCCTGAGTCCACAGCATAGGTTGCTTATCTGACCATCTGCTGGAGACAGATAATACTGGCAGGCTGGTTTCTGTACAGATGCTTATAAGGAGTGACATCAGTAAGCCTGTTCATCTCTGTCTCCATCTGTTGGTAGTGGTACACAACCCATTTGTCTTGCCTGGACTGGTCTGACTAGATGAAGAGGAAATTCACAATTTCTAACTTCCACCAGGTTCATATCCAAATGCAACTACACTCAGTAAAACTAAGGACCAGATGTACAAAGATTTCTCCCATTTTGTGTCAATCTGAAAAATGCTTCATACATCTGGCCTTAAGTGCATAAGTGGATCAAATAAATGTATAGCTTGAATTTAATTAGCAGAGCCCTTCATTTCTTTGCAAGCAATCTGATTGGCTGCACTAAGCACTGGGAACTAATGACATATACCTCAGAAGACACAAAAGTCAAGAAGTCCTGAATGCACCCCTCAGAGCTCTGATTAACTTGTTTTTAGAAACAGTTACACTTGGACTGAAGATGAGCAGATGTAGCTCTGCTCCACAAAAGTGAAGACTAGGAGGAAGCAGGTAATTACAAAATCCAGTATATCAGTATTAGCAGGCAAAATTATAGAAAATCTATTAAAAGGATAGTGCAATACTTTCAAACATGCAAATTACAGAACCCTGGACAACAAAGAGGAGATCTTATCAAACAAACTTAATGGAGTTCTTTGATGAGATGATTAAGTCATGGATCAGGAAAGAGCAGCGGATTGTTGTCTATCTGGAATGCAGTAAGATTCTTCACACTGTTCGATCCAGACAGAAAGCTGGTAAACATTTGCTTAAAATATCTCTTGCTTGCAATTAGGAGTAACGAAAAAAAATTTCGAACAATTGCATAGTAATAAAACTGTTGGGTTTTATTTGAATGTAATATGCATTTTAAAATTTGCTTTTCATTGTATTTTAGTGTAAATTTTCTGTACACTGCATAAGGCAGTTTTATAATTGGTCTGGGAAGGCGATCTATAAAAATTGTGAAATAAAGTTATATTACCAAGGATTTTCAAATTGAACTTGTGTACATAAATATGCTTTGAAAATCCTCATGTAATTGAAAGAATATGTGCACAAATTACCTCAAAGTTACACCCTGCTTGGAACAAATGTAACTTCTGCATGGTAACTTACACAAAAATTGTAAAACAAAAATTATGCATGGAAGTCTGAATTCTACCAGCCCATGGCCCCAAGAACGCCTCTCTGCAGTTTACATAAAAAGTGCATGCGAAACAGGGTTATGATCATACTTTTATGCACACTGAGCCCAGGCTGATGTTCACAAATTTACATGCAGAAACTGGGATTTATGCATATAAATTCTTCTGAAAATTGTCCCCACTGTTATGAATCCTGCCCGCGGGCTTCCCCCGTGAGCAGGCTCCTCACCTTGTTGCTCTCCCAATGCGGCTGGACGCCATCGGTCCTCCCCCGTGGCTGGGGCCACGGACTCTGGTTCCTCTTGTGGCCTGGAGGCCGCCCATCGTGTCTTCATCGCAGCAGGAGCCACGGACTTCGGACCTCCTCCTTGGCATGGCGGGCCTACCACCGTGCCACTTCGTGGCTGGAGCCACCACCCACGCCAGCATCATCTTTGCGGCCAGAGACCACAGTCCCCGGTCTTGATTGGCGGCCGGAGCCGCCCTCGGGTCCTCCTGCAGCGGCAGGAGCCGCTGCCAACGTCAGGGCCTGCTCCTCGGCCCAGCCTTGCCTCTGCGACGTCGACGTAGGTGCAGGGCCGCTGTCAACGGTCCTGCACAGTTTCCGCTTCCTGCTCCTAGGCGCGCGGCCGCGCCTCTCTTCAAGATTTAAAGGGCCCACGGCCGGATATGCCCTGGGCCCCCACCTAAAGACTGTTTGCTGTGCCAGCCCTTTAAAAGGGCTGCTCCTGCATTCCACCTTTGCCTTGCATCAGAGTTACTTCACTCCTGGAAGTCCCTATCTTCCAGCACTCCGTCAGGTCTTTCATGTTCTTCGTAGGAGCTCCATGTCTCGTTGGTTCCTGTTCCATGTCTTCGTCTCCTGAGGTCCTCGTCCAGGTCTTGATATCTTGATGTTCCTAACGTCCTCCGTCTCTGCGCTCCGGATGTTCCTGAAGTCCTGATGTCCTCGATGGCTAGAGATACTTGATGTACCTGATCTTCCTGATGTCTGTTCCTGCCATGTTCCAGCTCTCCGAGGGTAAATCCGTTTCATCCGGTTCCTGTTTCTGGTCACTGGAGCCCCTGCCAGCTGGATTCTGTTCCTGAGCCTGTCCTGCTCCCGCGTGGTCCGTGACCAGCCTCCTTAGGCTGAGTAGAGTGCGTAGAGGACAGGGTGGTCCGTGACCAGCCCATTGGGTCCGCCCGTGAAGGTGGGCTGTGTACGGCGCCCTGAGGAACAGGGCTCACCTGTCTCTTCTAAATATTCCAAGTCCTTCTCGTCTCTTCTGGATTTCCTAAGGTCCATAAGCGTCATCCTTGCCTCGGACATTTCTCTTGCCTGGAGACTTCATCTTCACTAGTCCCAGATGTCTGCTATGACCGGAGCCTCCATCTGCCAAGCTTCAGCCCTTGTCCGCCCTAGTCTCGTGTCCAGCCTGCTGCTCCATGCCGATCTTATGCGGCAGGTCCGAAAGGGCTGGGAACGGTCGGAGGACTGTTTATATTACCAACATCTTCTTGTTGGCTCCGGGAGCATGCAGGCCGGCAGAGGGTGAGACATGCCGCCAACCCTCGGTTCGGTCCTGGTCGCCTGGGGTCGGGCCGAGGCCCAAGGGCACACGAAAAACCCGAACATAACACCCATAGTGGCCCAGTACTGGGACCCTAAACACTGGGAAACTGTAGTTATGGAAAAATTAATGTGGTAGCTAAAAAATAAATAATTCATCACTGCTATACTATTTTGGACACCTTTTTTTGACTTCCTAAAACCTTCATATCTACCTGAAATTAAGATAATTTTAAAGGATATGATTATTAGTATGACCACATAATTCAAAGTGCAGTATGTTTTGGTTCTATGGTGTGCACTCTCTTCTGAAGGTTTCTCTGTAGATGGAATTTGTTTTTAATTGCGTTTTGTCATTTTTATCTATTATTTTATTCTCTCTGTTGTATCCATATCTCCCATTACTTCTGGTTATGGCATGTATGACTATGATCTAAAGATTTTGTACTTTAGTAAATGCTGTATTAACTGAATTTGTTCTCCTTGGTAAATAAAACATTTTCTTTGCATATAAAAAAAAAAGTGTTAGAACGTCAAAAAAAAAAATATTGAAAAAATAAGCTTAGCCAGCATGTGAGCAGGACAGAAAGTTATTAACTGGTCAAGGAGCTGGATAAGCAACAATTTACAGAGCGGCAGCCAATGGGAGCTCACTCTAGTGAAGGTAAAATTGACCAGTGAGGTCCCTCGTGGCTCAGTTTTTTCCCACTCCCCCCCCCCCCCCAACAGATTTTTTTTTTTATTAGTGACATTGTGGAGCAGTAATGAAGGAAAATTATGCCTGTCTGCATATAACAGAATTTTGTAACAGGGTAGATGTACCGAGATGGGTGGAGTAAGTGAAAGGTAACCTAAAAAAACTGGATAAAAGAGCTGGAATCCATGCTTCAATGTAGAAAGTGTGAAAGCATGCATCTGGGGCACAAAATTTCATTATTTACATAGCAACTGGGAGGATAAGAACTGGCAACTATTAAACAGCACAGATGCAAGAGTAATCATATCTGATGACCTGAAGGTTGCCAGCTATTGTAATATAGTAGTAGGGAAATCTAACCGTATGCCCGAGTGTATATGTAGCAGTATCATTACTAGGAGAGAGTAGGTAATATTACCCTTGTGCAGGTCTCTAGTGAGAGCCTACCTTGAGTACTGTGCTCAGTTCTGGAGGTCATAAGAGGATAGAAGCAGATCAGAGAAGTACTACCAAAATGGCACAGTGTTTGCAATACAAACTCTAAACAAAGAGGCTGAAGAACAGAAAAGGGCATATGATAAAACCTTCCAATATTTATCAGGTTTCAGAGAAGTGCAAGGTGATGAGCAAAGAAAGGGTAAAAGCAAGTTTGCTTACCGTAAACTGTGTTTTCCGTAGATAGCAGGGAATTTAGCCATGCATGCTGGGTGACGTCATCCGGGATGTCACGAAAGCAGAGCTTACTCTCATAGCTCGAAGAGCTTTGAAGTGCGCATGACCTCGGGTTCCCACGCTCCTCGAGCTTCCCTTCAGTTAGTTTTCCAAGCTGAGTGATGTGTAGGCGTTTAGATTGATAGCTGTCCAGGGAGGTGGGTGGGAATGCATGGCTAAATTCCCTGCTATCTACGGAAAACATCATTTATGGTAAGCAAACTTGCTTTTTTCCCCGCTTCTGCACTTCCAACCGCCCCACAAGAAGTGCTCATGCAGGTACCCTACACATTCCTTCCCTGAAGGCTGCGCATCTGTCCCTCACCAGAGAAAGGGCTTTCTCCATAGCTAGCACCTACCTCTGGAACTCCCTCCCTCCTTCCCTCCGAATAGAACCATCACTCAACAAATTCAAAAAAGGAGTCAAAACATGGCTCTTCAAGCAGGCATACCCCGACTCAACCAATACGTAGACTTCTCCTAAATGGACCTTGCTAAGAATCTCCACTACCTGCCCTCCCCCCTCCTCCCCCCCTGCCGTGCCCCTCCCCCTCTTGCTCTTCTTTTCCATCTGTGCCCCTACCCTCCCCCCCCCTGGAATTTGCTGCACTTCATAACTCCTGTACCACTTTCTCATTGTTAAAGATAAAGTTTTCTTAGTTTTGTACAAAGTTTCTCTTTCTTTCTTTCTACCTTTTTCCTCCATAGCTATTTAGTTCTTTTATGTTGTTATATATAATCTCAGAATGTTTTTACGATGCTTATATCTTACACCATTTGCGTTTAACTATGACATGTTATTCTGTTCATTGTATTTTCCTCCTTTCAGTTCAATGTAAGCCAGTATGATGTGCCTCACGAATGTCGGCAAAGAAAAGTCTATAAATAAATAAAATAATTGCTCCTGGTGGAAGGTTTTCGAGATGCTATGAGAACGTCCGTTATGTGCGGTGGAAGTTGCAGAGAATTTAGTACATGCCGTTCAATCTCCATGCCGTCAAGTGGAAGGAGGATTGCAGGGGCTGAATCAGAGTTCCCTTGTCTTATGAAAGCAGAAAGGGGATAGTTGTTAATGTATTGGAGGACTGATCGAGAGTCGAAGAAGATAAGTATACCATGGTTGTCTCGGCCATGCTGGAGCTACTAGTATTAGATCTGCTCCGTCCACAATACATTTTTGGATTGTGCGTGAAATTAGTGGTATGGGAGGAAAAGCATACAGAAGGCCATTGCTCCACGGAATCAGGAAAGAATCCTGGGACATTCTGAGTATACTGGGAAGAAGAGAGTAAAATTTGCTCACTTTGTGATTTACTTCCGACACAAAGAGGTCTATCACTGGCGTACCCCACTGCGTGAAGATCTTGTTCGCTTCTGTTTGATTTCGTGACCATTTGGTGTGGGTGGAAAAGGCGGCTAAGCCTGTCCGCTCGTGTGTCCGCAAGCCCTGGAATGTAGGATGCTTGAAGAAAGATCTTGTGTTCTGCCCATTCCCATATTCGAACTGCTTCCTTGCAAAGAGGCAATGAACAGGATCCCCCTTGCTTGTTTATATAAAACATCGCTACTTAGTTGTCAGTGTGGATCATAACTGATTTGCCTTGTAACCATGACTGAAATACTCAGAGAGTTTCGTATTGTTCTGAGTTCCAACAGATTTGGAGACTTTTCTCGGTTTTTGACCAAAGTTCCTGCGATTCTAAATGTAAGAGATGGGCACCCCATCCCTTCGAAGATGCATCCGTTGTGAGTATTAGCTGATGAGGGAGCTGGTGGAATGGGTTTCCTTCGGTCAATACTGAGTGACGAAGCCACCATTTGATGTCTTTCTTCATGGAATTTGATACTTGAACCTTGTAAGACATCGGCTGTGTCAGTTGGTTCCATTGAGATTTTAGACCCCATTGGAGACGTCGGATGTGGAGTTGAGTATGTTGGACAACATGTATTGCTGCAGCCATATGGCCCAAGAGCACCATAGGACGTGCCGGACTATCTTGCGATGTAGAAGCGCATGAGAAAGGTTTTGCAAAGTTTTGATTTGGTCCAGAGGTAGAAAGGCTCTGGAAAGTGGAGTTCGAATAACTGCTCCTATGAATTGAATTGTCTGGGAGGGATGGAGTTGTGATTTCTCATAATTGACTATCCAACCCAAGTTCTTGAGGCAAAGAAGAGTGCTTTCTATCTGCTGCAATAGGAGTTGAGCATTGGAAGACACAACGAGCCAGTCGTCCAAGTAAGGGAATATGGTTATCCCTCGTTTGCGGAGGTGTGCCACAACAGCTAGACATTTTGGGGTAGATTTTCAAACACGGCGCGTTCGTGTACTTTTGCTGGCGCATCAGGCGCAAGCAAAAGTACGCGGGATTTTAGCAGATACGCGCATAGCCGCGCGTATCCGCTAAAATCCTGGATTGGCGCGCACAAGGCTATCAATTCCGTATAGCCGGCGCGCGCCGAGCTGCGCAGCCTACCCCCGTTCCCCTCCGAGGCCGCTCCGAAATCGGAGCGGCCTCGGAGGGAACTTTCTTTTGCCCTCCCCTCACCTTCCCCTCCCTTCCCCTACCTAACCCACCCGCCCGGCCCTGTCTAAACCCCACCCCCTTACCTTTGTCGGGGGATTTACGCCTCCCGGGAGACGTAAATCCCCGCGCGCCAGCGGGCCACTAGCGCGCCGGGACGCGACCTGGGGGCGGGTACGGAGGGCGCGGCCACGCCCCCAGACCGCCCCGGGCCGTAGCCACGCCCCCGGAACGCTCCCGACACGCCCCGAAAACGCCACGCGGTTCGGGCCCGCCCCCGACACGCCCCCCTCAGAAAACCCTGGGACTTACGCGAGTCCTGGGGCTCTGCGCGCGCCGGTAGGCCTATGTAAAATAGGCTCACCGGCGCGCGCCTAAATCCGCCCGGATTTGGGCGGATTTAGGCGAGCAGGGCTCTTAAAATCCACCCCTTTGTGAAGACCCGCAGGGCCGATGAGAGACCAAAAGGGAGTGCCTTGTATTGGTAGTGGTGATTCGCCACCTGGAAACAGAGGTAACGCCAAAAATTCTTGTGAGTGGGAAATGTGAGTGTAAGCATCTTTCAGATCTAGTGAGCACATCCAGTCATTTGGTTTCAGAAAAGGGAGAACAGTCTTGAGAGAAGTCATTTTGAATCTTTCTTTTACTAGATGTTTCTTTAGTGCTCGAAGAGCTAAGAGGGGGCTTAGGCCTCCTGACTTCTTGGGAATGAGGAAATATTGGGAATAGAATTTGGTTTTCCTTTGCGAGGGAGGCACCGGCTGGATCGTGCTCTGTTGAAGGAGGAGTGACACTTCCTTCTTGAGAGATGGGATTTGCATTTGGGGTGTTTTGGAAGCTATCAGATGCGGAAGTACTGGGAAGGAACTGAAACAGACTGTATCCTTGTGAAATGATGCTTAATACCCATTGGTCCCTGGTGATGTTGGCCCATTGGGAATAAAAGAAAGACAGTCTCTCCCCCCCCCCACCCACCCCCCCACTTGAGCTGTTGCTGTGGCATTCTGATCTAAAAAGATTGTTTTGGAGTTTGCTGAGAAGGTTGCCATTTCTGTGGTCTTTGGTTTCTTTGCCGTGGGCTCTGGCTTTGTGGCTAAGACGTAGGCCATTGTGGCCGGAAAGATTGTTGCCTATAATTGGACTGGTAGGGTTGATAGTAGTGATATGGTCTGTAATAACCCCTTTTATACTAGTTGAAGTAACGTCGAGAAGTGGAAGGCGTGCCCAGAGATGCTGCTGAAGACTGGACTGCAATGTTCTGTTCCTTAAAGAAACAGTCTCTCTAAGCTTTTCCCCAGCCTGCATGATAAATTCGCAAGTCTATCATGTACGTTGTGTCTGATACTGCTGGCTCGTAGCCATGCCAGATGACGAGCTGATAAGAAGATTGCTGATGATTCTGCAGATGTATCAAAGGCTTCATATGATGTGCGCAACAAATGACGCAATCCTTCTTGGAGGTCTGGAAATGGCTGAGGTAGCAGAGTGTCACCCTGTGCGGTGGATAACAGGGGTTGCAACTGCTGTGTACAATTAAACAAATACTGAACAATATAAAATTGATTATGGTTAATACGAGAATTTAGCATGGAATACTGATAGACCTTTTTTGCAAAGTCATCCAAAAACTTGTTGTCTTTGCCAGGGGGCGTGTTAGAATATAGCCTGTTCTTTTTCGCTCTTTTCATTGCTAATTCCACTGCTATTAAATTGTGAGGAATCTGTACATTTGAATACTATGAGGTTTTCTGCATCCTGTACTTCAAGTCCAACTTTTTTGATATTGGTGGAAGAAGGTGTGGAGTATCCCAAGCTTTGTCCATGAGACCTTCCAAAATTTGATGTGGGGGTAGAGCAGTAGGCTCAGCTGGAACATCTAATATTTGCAGAAGTCCCATTATCTCAGATCTCTGGTCTGGAAGTTTCTTAGTTTCGATATTAAGTGCTAAGCCTAACTTTTCCAGGAACTTAGCATAAGTGAGATCTTCTGGCGGTGAAGTGGGCTGGGGAAGTGGAAGGTTAGATGGAATGCCGGTTGAACTTCCCGGAGTTGATAATGGAGAAAGATCCAGGGAGATCATGTGTACAGAAGATTCAGGGGACTTAGAGTGTCGTGGAGATGGTACATCCCGAGGTGGAGAGGGAGAGAATTGTGGTGATGCAGGACTTTGTGAATCTAATGGTAAAGGATTAGGTTCTGGTGGTAAGGCTTGCATAAAGGAGTGCAAGAGAGTGGCTATCTGAGACATTGTCTCCTGCACTGTCTGGCGTTGAGGTTGGTCCAATCTTTTGGTAGACTTTTTGGATCTTTTGACCGGTGTATTTTGCAGTGGTAAATGAGGCGACCTTGGTCTCTTATGAGGCTTTGTAGAAAGAGATACTATGTCTGGAGATGACTCCCAGCCCCCTGCTTGGTTGTCTACATGGATATCAGACAACACTGATGAAGGGGAATGGTTACCCCCTGGCGAAGGTGTAATGTGCCTCAGAGCATATTTCGATACAGGAGGTGCTGTAGAGGACGACATCAGATGTTTTGTTTTTGAAACCGATTTACATGGCTGTCCTGTGGTTTAGATGTATCGGTTGTCTTCCTCAGTTGAAGAGAAGGCTTTTTATGTTTATGAGGCACTTGCTTCGTAGGTGTTCGAGATGCGTTGTGATGAGTCGTGGATTTTTTGGATACATCGAGATGCATCGTGGATATAGATGCTTTTGGTATTGCCGACGCATGCGTCAATTGCGTCGTACGATGTCCTGGAACTGGAAGGGATGCAGGTTTGAACACCACATGCGTCTTATGCGTCGTATCCAGCGTGGCACTCGGCGCATGATGCGTGGTCGCCGAAGCAGTCTTTGACGCACGGCCTTCCAAAGCCCAGTGCGCGTGTCGAGGAGTCTCGGACCGAGGCTTTTGTACGCCCGGTGAAGACTTGGTCGACCTTTTATCCACTGGAGAGGGGGCATAGGAGTGCCTCAGCCTCTCCATTTTCTCAGTCCTCTGTCTCCTTGCTTGCGGGGACATCCTCCCACAGTCCCTGCATGCGGCCTGATCATGGTCGGGACCGAGGCATAAATAACAGTAATTATGCCCATTGATCACCGACATGATCTTATCGCAGGAGTAATACTTAAATCCTGGGCTCTTCAGCATCTTCTTTCCTTAAAATTTTTTAAAGATTTTAATTTTCCTGTCAGGGAGAGCATAGCTACACGTCCGTGTAGTACCACGGAAAACTAAAATTGAAGGGAAGCTCGAGGAGCTTGGGAACCTGAGGTCATGTGCACTTCAAAGCTCTTCGAGCTATGAGAGAAAGCTCCGTGACATCACGGATGACGTCACCCAGCATGCATGGCTAAATGCCCTGCTTATCGACGGAAAAAGAAAAGCATCTTGTTTTCTTGTAACAATACAAATAAATATGAAAACTAGGAAAAAAATCCCTGGGTAATTGTGAATGAAAGCTAATGTCACTAGATACCCGCCCTGTTTCCAACGGAGCAGGAAGTCCAAAGGAGGAAGAAACTGCTGAATCCAAAAACATTGGAGGATGTGGCAAATCACCAAGCATGGGCAACAGGACAAGTTGAACACACTCTGCAGCAAATGGCAAAGAAAGATTAAGGCATGACACTCTACAGATAGTCAAGTTTGTACAGATGACAGCTGCTAGATATCTTTATAAGAGGGCAATGGTAAAAACAAGGAAGAACTTTAACTAGAGCTCAGGTCATGTACCAGGAGCAACTTGATATGCTACATAATCCATATCCAATGATATCTCCCATGCTAATTTCCCAGAAGGAGAATGCATCTACAAGTGAAGCCACTTTGAGTATTATCTGCAGCATAAAGACTAAACTGATGAACACACTGCACAAGGGTCACAAATAAGTACTGCCATTTGCTGATGGCAATTCTTCAATTCCTATAGCAAATAACACTACTTTGTAAAAATGCAAGTGATTTGCAGATAAGCAAATCAATACTTAAGCTTTCCAGATAAACAAGCTGAGTAAGTAAGTTTCTAAAATAAACTAAACTGCCTGCTCTGGACAATAATCATTGGCAAAAATAAAGCCTCAGCAGGAAGAATTAAGGGCCTGAGGGTAGACAAAGTCCTTAGTACATCAAAGCATTACTGCACAGGACATGGCCTTTTCAAAGAGCATTACATTTATTTACCTGTATTTTGTTTGTTGTAAGCATCAGGTTATATCTACATCTAATACCCACAATGCATTAGTCAGCATTCTCCAGGCCACAATCCCACCAACTCAGAAGGGGCCAAGTGTTCTAACAGTTTTTCTATTTTGGTTTATGGGAAAAATGTTTAATACATCTAACTCAAGCGGTGCAATTCTCAATCACTACTTGTGTACTGAGAGTTAAACACACACAGAAAACTTCCATCTGTAGATAACCCTTAGGCCTCATGTGACAGTTTTCTTTTCATTTGAGTTTATCAATACCCCTGCTCTGCCTGTTGCCAAGGACAGTTGCCCTAACAGATTTAGGTCTCTCCTTGCTGGCCAGAGGCTCCAAACTCCTCAAAGGCTGAATCTTTTGATGTAACTTGTCTGCCAGCTAGGGATTGCCCCTATAGTGGCTGACAAACATTTTACCTCACTGAGGGCTGATGTAATAAAACCCGTGCTAAAATTGGCTTTAAATTCTAATGCAGGTTTTTCTTTGCATGAACGTTAAAACAAAGGGTCCCCGTAGGATGCAGTAAACTAATGGCACGCAATTGACCCATGCATAAACAAGTGCGCTAGAAAAAAAAAAGCACGCTTTTTTTTTTTTTTTAATTCAAAGGCTATTTGCATACTAAACCGCATTTATAAAAAAAAAATCCTATCTCCCATCCCAGCATGCTGAACCCCCTCTGCAAGGTTTGGCCAAGCAGGCAAGGCAGTCAGGGTATCCTCCCTTTTTTGTATTAATTTTTAAATGGCCATTGTCCAGCAAGTCCCCATCTTCTTCCCTGAGGCCTTCTTGCTCCCCTTAGAGAAATTAAAAGGCACATGCTGACTTCCCAGCCCACTAAACCCCAACTCTGCCCCGGCAAGGCTACTCCCAATTGCTCCTTTTCACTGTCACGAGTGTGAAAAAACAAACAACCAACCCCCTTTCAGGACAGCCTTCTGAAAGGGAATTGGTCCATTCTGTGACATGTGACAGCGGAGGGACCAATCAGTAATAAGTGAAGGAGTGAATAAATTAAGGTTAGTACAAAAAAAAAAAAAAAAGAGGATCCCCTTCCCTGACCTTCTTGCCCATGGTGCCAGATCTTGGGGAGGGGGATTCAGCAACCTAGGAAAAGAGGACTTATCAGGCCAGCTGCAGAAAGTTTAATGCCTGCCTTTGAGCAGACGTTAAAATTTTCCTCGGTAGTAGGGAGTTAGCTAATTAGGCTATTACCTTACCATTTGCATGTACCCACTCTAAGTTTCCCATGGGATTTTTTAGTGTGGGTTTTTGTTTGTTTTTTTTTGTTTTTTGTTTGTTTTTTTAGTGCTAAACTTTTTTTTTATATACCAGGGCAACGTTAGTGCAAAAAAAAAAAAAAAAGTCATGCTAAAACGCGAGATCAAACCCGTGGAAGGCTTACACTGCTTATTACATTGGCCCCAGAAGATCCAAACTTATATCCCCTGCACAGAAATCTACAGCCCTACTGCTGTCATAGGTTAGCCCTAGTGAAGAAATTTTCCATATGTGCAAGGTTCCCCCATCTTTAGGGACCTTTGTTTTCAGTTTTTATTTTATTTTTCCTAACAATGTCAATGTTGTCATAAAAATAAATCAGTGGAAAAATGATTAACACATAGGAGAAATATCGGTAGAAAAGCCTTTTTTCCACCAATTTAATTTTTATTATAACATTGAAATTCCCAAGAAGAATTAAAGAAAACTGAAAACTAATGTCCACACTGGTCTTTCAGAGTTCTCCATCCCACCCCTATGCACAAAACACTTGATTAACAAGCCTCCTGCATCATAAAAATGCACATGTATTATACCTTAATATGCAGGACGTCTCCCCCCCCCTCCCACACACACACACACCAAAAACTCTCAACAATAAACAGTTACATGCAGGCTTCAGTATTTGCTCATTTATTTCAAGAGTCTTCATATCTTCTATGATAGTCAAATGAAGAAATTATTTACCTGATAATTACGTTTTCCTTAGTGTAGACACTTGGACTCAGGACCAGTGGGGTATTGTGCTCTTCTGCTAGATGGGAGACAGAGTTAGATTTCAAAGCTGACATAACTCTAGATATACCCCTGCAGTAACCTCAGCTCTTCAGTATTCTCTTCGAAAAGCCATTGTGGATACATCTTTGTTTAAATAACTTGATTAAAACTTGAACTGGTTCAACTAATTTCCAAACTGGAGACTGCCAGTACACTCAACCAATTAAACACAGACACCGGACAAACTGTGGGTGTCTTGAACTAGGGGTAGGCCGCGGCTTACCTATATTTGCTTAGTCTCGAGGTTTGCTATCCGAGGTTCTCTTTTTCTGGGGCAGCCGTGAGCAGGATGCCGAGTCCATCTGTCTACACTATGGAAAACAAAATTATCAGGTAAGTAATTTCTCCATTTCCTAGCGTGTAGCCAGATGGACTCAGGACCAATGGGATGTACAAAAGCTACTCCTGGACAGGGCGGGAGGCTGCCCGTGGTCAACTTAGTACTGCCCTTGCAAAGGCTGCATCTTCTTGGGCTTGAACATCCAGGCGGTAGAACTTGGAGAAAGTGTGTATGGAGGACCATGTTGCTGCCCGACAGTAATTTGGTTTCTGCCCAAGAAACTGCCTGTGCCCTTGTAGAATGAGCCTTAACCTGTAGTGGTAAGGGCTTCCCTGCCTCTATATAGGCTGACTTGATTACTTCCTTGATCCAGCAAGCTATGGTTGCCTGCAAGGCCGATTCTCCTTGTTTCTTCCCGCTGTGAAGAACGCACAAGCGGTCCGTTTTGCACACCGGTTCCGATCTTTCCAGGAATTGCACTAGGAGACTGCCGACATTTAGATGGCGAAGAAGACGTGAATCAGAGTCCTTATGTTCATCCGGAGATGATAGTGAGATGGTTTGGTTCAAGTGAAACTCAGAAACCACTTTCAGTAGAAAGGAGGGGACGGTGTGCAGTTGTATGGTTCCAAGCGTGAAACTGAGGAACGGTTCCAGACAGGATAGTGTCTGTAGTTCGGAGATGCGACGAGCTGAACATATTGCCACCAGGAATACTGTCTTCAATGTTAAGAGGCGTAGTGACAGACCACGTGTTGGTCTGAAGGAAGCTCCAGCTAGGAAGTCTAATACTAGATTGAGATTCCATAGAGGCACCGGACACTTTAGGAGGTGGTCGGATTTGTTTAACCCCATTCAGGAAGCGGGACAAGTCCGGATGGGTTGATAGTCAGATACTGTCCACTTCAGCTCTGAAGCAGTCCAGTGCGGCTACTTGAACTTTGAGGGAGTTGAGTGACAACCTCTTCTTCATACCGTCCTGTAGGAACTCCAGAATCATGGGAATCTTGGGTGTCCGCGGTCCTCACACCAGGCTTCGAATATTCTCCAGATCCATATGTATGACAGGGATGTGGAGAACTTGTGCACTCAGAGCAGGGTGTCAATCACGGCCTTTGAGTAACCGTGCTTCTTCAGGCGAGTCCTCTCAAGAGCCAGACAGTAAGAGAGAATCGAGACGGCTCTTCGTGGAGAATCAGGCCCTGCCAGAGAAGGTCCCTGCGTGGAGGAAGGCACAGAGGGTTCCCCACAAGGAGTCTTTGCATGTCTGCGTACCATGATACTCTTGGCCAATCTGGGGCCACTAGTAGAACTAGTCCCCTGTGATGTTCTATCTTGCAGATCACCTTGCCCAGTAATGGCCACAGGGGAAGTAAGTCTTCCTCTGGCCAAGTCTGGATGAGAGTGTCGATTCCTTGGGAGTGTGGTTCTCGTCTGCGGCTGAAGAACCTGGGGACTTGGGTATTGAAACAGGTGGCCAGTAGATCCATGGCTGGGAGACTGTGGTCGATAGCGTCCATTCTCCCGGGACCAGACTCTCTCTGTTGAGGAAGTCTGCTGAGACGCTGTCTTTTCCTGCGATGTGGGAGGCAGAGATCCCTTGTAGATTTATTTCCGCCCATGCCATAAGAGGGTCTGTCTCCAGAGACACTTGCTGGTTCCTGGTTCCTCCCTGGCAGTTGATGTAAGCCACGATTGTTGCATTGTCAGACATTACTCGAATTGCTTTGCCTCTGAGTCTGTGGCTGAATCGCAGGCATGCTAGTCTGACTGCTCGAGCTTCCAGGTGGTTTATGTTTCATTCCGCCTCTTCCTTGTTCCAATGTCCCTGGGCCGTCAGTTCCTGACAGTGGGCTCCTCACCCTGGCAGGCCTGCATCCGTGGTGAGCAAGGTCCAGTTCGGTGGGGATAGACTTACTCCTCTGCTTAGGTGTCTTCCTGTAGCCATCACTGGAGCTGAGAACGTACCTCTGCTGGTAGTTGGAGGCAAATTGAGAAGTCCTGGGACAGTGGGTTCCACTGTGACAGTGAGGAGCGCTGTAGCGGTCGCATATGGGCCCTTGCCCACTGGACGACCTCCAGGGTTGATGCCATGAGGCCGAGGACTTGAAGATAATCCCATACCTTAGGGCGTGCATTGGTCATCAAATGTCATAATTGTTCCATCAGTTTCCTTCTCCTCGGAGGATGGAGGAAGACTTTGTTCAGTTTGGTGTCTAAACGGGCCCCCAGGTACTCCAGTGATTGAGAGGGCTGCAGTCTGCTCTTGCCCGTGTTCACGACCTAACCGAGTTCCTGCAGTAGGCTTTTGACTCTGCTGGTCACCTGCCGGCTCTCTTCCAACAACTTTGCCCTGATCAGCCAGACGTCCAGGTAAGGGTATACCAAGATCCCTTCCTTCCTCAGTATTGCCACCACAACCACCATGATTTTGATGAAGGTTCTGGGGGAGGTTGCTAGGCTTAAGGGTAGTGCTCGGAGCTGGTAATGGTGACCTAGTATCGCAAAGCGCAGGAAGCGCTGGTGATCCTGATGGACTGGGATGTGAAGGTAAGCTTTGGAAAGGTCCAGGGGGGTTAGGAACTCTTCCGGTTGTACTGCCATTATTACAGTGCGAAGAGTTTCCATGCGGAAGTGTAGTACCCGCAGATCACTGTTGATGTTCTTGAGATCCAAGATGGGTCGGAATGATCCTTCCTTCTTTACGAACGATAAAATAGATGGAATAGCGCCCCGTATTTTGTTGGGGTGTGGGAACCGGAGTTATTGCCTTCAGACTGAGTAGCCTTGTTAGAGTGGTTTCTACTGCCAGTCTCTTGGTGTGGGAGTGGCAGGGTGACATCATAAATTTGTCTCAAGGTCATGCTGCAGAACTCCAGAGGGTAACCTTCTCGAATGATGTTTAGTACCCATTTGTCCAACGTTATCTCGACCCATCTTTGGTAGAAAAGGGCAAGTTGACCCCCTATCTCTTCTTCCTGTGTATGAGATGGCCCATTCTTATTGTGGAGCATGGCTGGAACCTGCCCCTGAGCCTGCTCCCCTCTTGAACTGTTCCAAAAGGGCTGAGACCTTCCAGAGGGACGAGGTGCCTGGAACTGCGAGTTCCTGTAGGGTCTAAAGCGCTGCGATCCTCTGCCCTTGGTTCTTCTGGGGGGGGGGGGGGGGATGCTGAGATCTTTTACTCCTATCTTCTGGTAGCCGAGGCACTGGGGATTCACCCAATTTGCGGGCTAACTTCTCCAATTCGCTTCCGAACAAGAGAGATCCTTTAAAGGGCATTCTTGTGAGATTTGCTTTAGATGTCGCGTCCACAGACCAATTCTGTAGCCATAGTTGTCTTCTGGCTGCCACTACCAAGGCAACGCCCCTGGCTGAGGTGTGCACCAGGTCTGAGCTTGCGTCCATCAGGAAGGCTGCTGCAGGTTCCATCGTCTCACCGGTATACGTTCCGGAGTTATTTGCCTCTCTCGAGAGAAGCAAGCAGGAACGTGTCACTAGTGCGCATCAGGAAGCAATCTGCAATGTCATTGCTGTTGTGTCGAAGGCCTGCTTAAGGATGGATGCCAATCATCTGTCCTGAGTATCCTTCAATGCAGCCCCTCTTTCAACAGGAATCGTCGTTCGCTTTGAGACGGCACAGACCATAGCGTACACTTTCGGGAAACGCAGACATTCATTGGTTGCTGGTTCTAGAGGGTATAGGGCTTCCAAGGCCCAACCCCCTTTGAAGCTGGCTTCTGGGGCATCCCACTCCAGGTCAATCAGTTCCTGGATGGCTTCATCATTGGAAATTAGCATGAGGCCTTACAAAGGGACACCAAGATGGGGTTCTTCTTTGGTTCCACCATAGGGTCCGTGCCTGGAATACCCAGAGTCTGGGAAACCAGGGCTGGTAATTCATCCTTGTGGAAGAAGCGAAGCATGGTTCCATTCCTGGAGGAATTTCTCCTTCTTCCAGGGAATCATCTTTATCATCTGAGGTGTCTGGGTCCCTGTCAGAGAAGTTTTTGGGTAGGTGGGGCATGTCTCAAGGCATCCGAGCCGGGCCGGGAGTAACTTGGGCTTCCGGCAGGGGTTGAGCCTGGGGCGCAGCCGGGGCTGATAGCGCCTGAACGAAGGCTTGCAGCCCTTGGAAAAATTCCAATCAGGAGAAGGTCCCTAGATCCATGTTAATCCCAGGGGAAGTCGGAGTAGGGGCCCCAGAAGTGCCCTCCTGTGAGGAAGCCATCTCGGAGATGCATAGATCCGGGGAGCTATCATCAGTAGTTTCGGAACCATCTCCCAACAATAAGGGACCAGGCTTTGGTTCCCCCTGGGCTTCTTTGCAATGTTGACACAGACAGGACTCCAATTCAGGCTGCACGGCTCTTATGTGGAAGGCTGTGCAAAGAGTGCCTTCTGGCCTTCTTGGGCGCCGGTGCCATTGTCTCTATGTGTTTGCGCAAATGCAGTTGCAAACTTGGCTGTGTGTGTAGTTATGCGCAAGGGTTTGCTCCGTTGTGCGCGCGCGGGGTGTGCTCAGTTGTGCGCATAGCTGTGTGCACAGCTATGCGCGCAAATTAGGTGCATTGGCTGCCTGGCCTGCCCAGTGCGTACCGCCGGCGAAAAGGGAAGATGGCGCTGACGACCCCCATGCGTAAGATGGCGCCCCCCCTCGAGGGTCTCCACGTGTGTGGACCCTTGCACCAGATGGGGGCCTAGCCCAACCAAGGCTGCTCAACTCAATCAGTGCTCCCTTTTAACCTCGCCGGAGAAGAATTCGGTACGGCAATCCGAGCTCTGGAGACCTGAATTTAAAGATTTTTTCTTACCTGGCCTCGGTGCTTACCAATCGTGTGCTGGACGGTCTCCAGCTGCAGGGGGAAAGGGAATTACCTTCACCGCCTCGCTCATTTCTGTACCCGCTGCCTTTCAGCCACACTGGGGGCTAAGTCCACGCCGGAAAACAGGCTACCGGACCAAGGCACACCTCTGAGGGATATCCGAGATCACCTCAGGAATTCTCAACTGGGGGAGGGACCCTTAGGTATCACCGCAGGAGAGCAGGGCTTGATCTTCTGTAAAGTAAATTTTGTTTCTTAGTTGCTGTAATTCTTAACACTATTCTAGTGTGTGGGATAGTGTCCACATCTGCTAGGAGTCTGAGAGATACTGAAGAGCTGAGGTTACTGCAGGGGTATATCTAGAGTGATGTCAGCTTTGAAATCTGACTCCGTCTCCCATCTGCTAGCAGAAGAGCACAATACCCACTGGTCCTGAGTCCATCTGGCTACACGCTAGGAAAGTAGCAGTTTCTCATTGCTGATAAAGCTTACCTGTATAACCCATAAACTTGCCAGGGATCTCTTGGTTACAGCAGCGGCTGCAAAAGATCTGGCCGCATAGGCGGCAGTGGTGTCGTCGTCGGAAGGTGGTAAATTTCTCACTGCAGTCGTAGCATTCCTTGCATTGACTGTCTGGCATCCAATACTGCTTCAAATCACTGTCCTACAGATACAGATTAGGCAAACCTGAGAATACAGGCACTGTACAGCTATAAGTATCATTCTTCAAAATCTAGAAATGTAAAATCGCATTTAGTACAGTGCATTTTCTTGTGTACAAATAAATGTCAATGTTCTACCATCTACTAAATTTTATAGATTTAGCTGTTGTAAACACAGGTACACCTAGCTTATTTATGCTCTACAGGTTTACCTATATAATATAAGTCTACATGTGTATATATTTGTCCAGCAAGACACAGAATGACCAGCAAGAGTCACAGGGAGTCTAATGGAATAATGGAAAGAGAGCACCAGACCTAGGCGGATGGTACAGATTCCACCTGCAAAATTTTACTTGGGTTCCACCAGTTATCAGTTAACTACTGCTGCTGCTACTGAACAAACAAACTTGTTTCCTATTATATTAGCATCAATTTAATGATTGACTTTACATAAACTACTAAGACGACAAAAGGAAAATTAATGCCTCAAAATCCTACTACTTGACTCTCAATCTAGAAGGATGCATCTACCCATTAGGTTAAAAATAGTTCTGATAAAAATAGTGAACTCTGCATTTCACATAACACAGGCAAGATGGAAACAGGAAGCTTCCCCAGAGCCAGGAAGGTGAACAATAACCTGCAAACACACCCCCCCCCATATGACTGTCTATACTTCTCTGTGGATGGCACTGGATGTAAACGAGATTGGATATTTGAACATTTTTCCAAGGTGTGTATCATAAGAACACAACTGTAAATAAATGGCAGTTTGCTTTCTTACCCTTCACTCAAAAATCAGTCACATTACTTTCACATGGTTTAGAAATGTCCAATGCATTTCTAACATCTTTTTTTTTTTTTTTTTTTTTTTTGAGACATTCTTTGGTCCAAGCCTTGTCTCCAGCCTGCCTTGTCCAAGTCTTGACTATGTGGCCTCACCGCTATAAGACAAGACCTAGTGGCCCCCAGAACCCAAGGGCTCAACCTGCAGGGGGGCTGTGGCTAGGCAGAAGACCAGCCCTGGTCTTGCTCCGCATCCTGCCTTGCATTCCCCTTGCCACTCCCCAGGTGGGTTTCCCAGACTCCAGGGCCCATAACACATGTGTAAAGATGAGGTGAAAGGCTATTTTTGCCAAAAAAATTTCCTTCAAAAATTGGAAGATCCATCTGAACAAAACATGAAAGAGCATAAGCATTGGCAAGTTAAATTTAAAAACATTGATACAACAGGCTAAGAGCAAATTTTAAAAGAAGTTGACTGCAGAGGCAAAAAAAAACCTCATATTAAAACCTTTTTAAATATATCCAAAGCAGGAAGCCTGCAATAGAGTCAGCTGTACCATTAGATGACAAGTGCAAGGTGATGAATATAGGGAAAAGTAACCCATGCTGTAGTTACACAATCAGGCCGATACAGTAAGGAGCGGTAGGAAGGGGTGCGTTAGGGCCGGGCGCACCCGCGTTTGCCGCAGGCACAGTTCGGATCACCTACCGCTCGATACTGTATTTAAATAGCTTGCAAATGCAAGCTGCGTCCAAGAAGTGTCCGTGAAGCGTTAGGCCCGCGCAATCCATTTTACTGTATAGAGCGCTATACAGCGCCTATACAGTATCCTGGGTGCGCTGGTACCTGTCATTTCAATTGTCATTTCAAATGACGTTTGAAATGACAGGTACCAGGGGGGATTGCGAGTCCTCTCTCCCCCCCTCCCGAAGCAAGGCGCAGGGCGAAAATTAAAACAAAAGTGAATAAAGTGTAATAAAAGTAAACTTGCTGCATGTGAATTTTCTTTGAACAGTCCTCTCTCCCTCTCCTCTTCCCGAGGCACGCACCGAGGCTCCCCTGCCTCCCAGGGTCAGCCAGCGGCGAAAGCGGCTTCCAGCAGCCCCCGCCGAAGGTGAATGAATGTGCGCCTGTGAGTGCAATTTTGGCGCTCAAGGCGTGGCGTCACGGCGTGTGACATCGGCGTTTGCTAATGAACTGCCTTAAGCGCCCAAATTGCATTCATTCACCTTCGCCGGCGGGGGCTGCTGGAAGCCGCTTTGGCTCCCCTGCCCCCGCCGGCGAAGGTGAATGAATGCACGCCTGTGTGCACAATTTGGGTGCTCAAGGCAGTGCATCAGCGAACGCCGACGTCAAACGTCGTGACGTCACGCCTTGAGTGCCAAAATTGCACACACAGGCTTACACAGGCGTGCATTCATTTACCGCCGGCGGGGGCTGCTGGAAGCCGCTTTCACCGCCGTCTCCCTCCGCCTGGATGAATGCACGCCCGCCGGCTCCCTACACCTGGATGAATGCACGCCTGCCGGCAAAGGTGCATTCATTCACTCACCTTCGCCGGCGGGCGTGCATTCATCCAGGCGTACGGGCGTGCATTCATCCACCTTCGCCGGCGAGGGCTGCTGGAAGCCGCTTTTGCCGCCGGCTGCCCCCGGGAGGCAGGGGAGCCGCAGTGCGCGCCTCGGGAGGAGGGGAGAGAGGACTGTTCAAAGAAAATTCACATGGAGTAAGTTTACTTTTATTACACTTTATTTACTTTTGTTTTAATGACATGTCGAGCCGATTTTCGCCCTGCGCCTTGCTTCGGGAGGGGGGGGATTTTGACCGGAGCCTGCCTATTGCTGTCACACCACACTGACGCCAGGGTAAGGGTCCCGGGGGATGAAGGGGTCGTTTGCCCATGAAATTTCGTCTCTCTGACCCGACGCTCCACACTAACGCAGGGTTAAGGGTAGGCGGTAAGTTAGCAGGTTAAACGCGTGGCAAAACTACAGGTTAAAAAGGAGATAATCGGGGCGCACATTACTGTATGGGAGGGAATAGCTAATCGGAGCCTTTACATCTCATATACATGCTGCGGGCGGAAAGGGTTACCGGTTGATTTAAAGAAGCAGTAAGGATGAGTTAAAAGGGATAGTGAATCGCGGGTTGGACTTACACGGCCAAATTGTGAGTTAGAAGCGGGTTAGAAGCAGGGTAACCGCGGCCGCACTTTACTGTATCAGCCTGAATGTTAGGTTCCATAGTGGAAGTTACCACCCAGGAAAAAGATCTAGGCACCATAATGGAAATTACATTAAAATCATCAGCTCAGTGTGCCGCAGCAGTCAAAAAAGCAAACAATGTTAGGAATTATTAGGAAGGGAATGGTGAATAAAACAAACATAATGCCTCTATCGCTCATTGGTGAGCTTGCACCTTGAATACTGTTTGCAATTCTGGCCTCAACATCTCAAAAAAGATATAGTTGCATTGGAGAAGTTACAGAGAAGGGTGACCAAAATGATAAAGAGGTTGGAATGGCTCTCCTATGAGGAAAGTCTAAAGAGGTTAGGGCTGTTCAGCTTGGAGAAGTGATGACTGAGAGGGTATATGTTAGAGGTCTTTAAAATCATGAGAGGAACAGGTAAATGTGAATCTGTTATATACTCTTTCAGATAATATAAGCACTAGGGGGCATTCTATGAAGTTAGCAAGTAGCACATTTAAAACAAATTTTTATTTATGTTTTTTATTTTAAATAAAAAGTAAATAAAATAAATTGGAGAAAAATCTTTTTCATTAAACACATAATTAAGTTCTGGAATTCACTGCCAGAGGATGTGGTTAAGGCAGTTGGTGTAACTAAGTTTAAAAGAGGTTTAGATAAGTTCCTAGAGAAGAAGTCCATAAACTGCTATTAATCATGTTGACTTCGGGAACAGCCACTGCTTATTACCAATATTAATAGCACAGATCTACTTAATGTTTGGATACTTGCCAACTATTTGTATCCTGGATTGGCCACTGGTGAAAATAGGATGCAGGGCTTGGCGGACCCTCGATCTGACCCAGTAATGCAACTTATGTTCTTACCAGCATATATTTACTTCAGCTTTTTTCAGGTGTAAGACAGAATAAACTCATAGCCACAAACTGACTGGATGAGGGGTCTGGGAAAACTGAGGGGAGTGCAGGCTGAAGAAACAGAGGGATCTTGATGACTTATAGACTGAAAAAACTGGTGGACTAAGTGGTTAAAATGGCTATTTCCTTCATGCGCATGTGTTTTAAAATGCACTCACTTATGGATGTAAAAGCCGACAAGTCCTAAGGAAAGATATGCAAATGTTTCCTTGTATAACCACTTAAAATTAGGAGCACACATACATGTGCTAGGTATATTTTATATTATGCATGAACGCTTGCAAGGACAATTGAAAATTCCAGCCTATGTGGGTGCATGTGTGGTCATTTTAAAGTTACCATCTTTACATTTATTTCGGTCCCTTCATTTCAATTTCATTCATCTAAGTCTCAGTGATAAACAAAAGACTCCCAATTATTCTTCCAGAATTCGATTATATATTTCCACAGTCTTATTTTGAACAGTGCAAGCATTCAACAAAGCACAATAAAAAACAACAAATGTGCAACACAAACCTTTGGTCAACAGAATGTTTAACAGATCTTGTCTATGATCTCTGTGCTAGATCTTTCTAGTACCAGAAATGTAATCTGTGCAATGACTGGCCCATTATCAACAGAACAAATCTAGTCATTTAAATAAAATTCAACCACCAACTTTAAAAAGACACTCCCTAAAACACTGCCCTCTGCGAAGCTTGCTAAAAGATTCTCCCCTTTAGCTTACACCTTAGGCGAGCCACCTAACAGCAGCAGAGGCAGCGTTTAGACCGTAGGTGATGTCAGTAGTTAGGTCGGTAGGCAGGGGCCTCCACTTTACTTCAAGGGGCAGAGTTTGAGCCCCCAGTAGCTAGCTCACTTCAGGCAATGAGATGGCATAAGAACATAAGAACTTGCCATGATGGGTCAGACCAAGGGTCCATCAAGCCCAGCATCCTGTTTCCAACAGTGGCCAAACCAGGCCACAAGAACCTGGCAATCACCCAGAATGTCAGCCAAAGGCAGGGGCAGCCTCTAGCACTCCACAGCTTCCTCAGGAACAAAGCAGCTGCAACAGTAGTGAATACCAAGTGACAACAGATTCTGCAAAACACGGTTGTAAGGTTATTGCTTGATAAGAAGAGGTCTGATTATGCTATGCCTCTCTTATTAGAGCTACATTAGTTTCCAATCAAAACAGAATTTAAAAATACTTATGAATTGCTGTTTCCAGATTTAATAAAATTGCTCAGAGTGCTGCACAAAAATTCACACATATTGTAAATTTATTACATAAAATCCAAAATAAAAGTATCACATAAAAGCACAGAGCAAAAAAGACAAAATTAACACTCTTGCCATAGCATACTATAAACCGCTGTTACATTAAAATCTTTATTTGTAGTGGTAATCTCCTCTCAAACATTTTTACACACTTCCTAAATTATTTTCAAAGCTCTGTATAGCAGGGTTTCCTAAACTTTTATCCTATGTGACCACATTTTAGCATTTGAAAATTTGTATGAGCCCAGATGACAACCAAAACAAATCTGCAGTGGGGTGGTGCCCCTCCAATTACTCCACTCTCACCCTTCTTATGCTCTAGCTGATCCCCTCTCAACTATCTCCCTGCCAGCTGATACCCTCTTATATCCCCCAGCATCTTTTAGCTTCCTGTCCTTGTTCCCTCCTGCTGATCCCTCTCACCCCAAGCCCTTTATATTTATTTATTTATTTAACATTTTTCTATACCGACCTTCAAGGTTAAATACCATATCAGGTCGGTTTACATCGAACAGGGGTAGATCAGTGTAACATAACATAACAAAGGAACAACTTTTTATAATTAGTGGAGGTAAAGCAGAAAAGTAAGAAAGTTACATAATAACAAGGACCATGAACTAGGAAGCTGAATTCAGCTGGAAAAAGAGAAACCTTAAGAATGTATTAAATTAAAATACTAGGAGACTAGTAACTGATGAGAATATTGAAGGGGCGAAGTTCCAAATTCAATGCTGAGTAGTTGTAGTTGTCTAGTGAAAGTTTGAAGGATCAGGGAAGGCTTGTAAGAAGAGCCAAGTTTTGAGTTTTTTTTTTAAATGTTGGTAGGCACCAATGTATGTATATAAAGCCCCATCTGATTTTCTGTCATCCTCTCCCCTCTCTCACACTTCCTGGCCTCACCACTACCCCTTTAATCCTTCTCACATCCACCCCAGCTGATCCCCCCCCCCCCCCCCCAAACCCAGCAACTCTTTTACATCCCCCAGTCGATCATCTTTCATTCCCCATCTCTCAACCTCCATAGTCTTTCCTCTAACACACACACACTTTTCCAGCTGATCCTCCTTCTGAAACCCCCTATCAGTTAAATCCAGCCCTCAAAGCCCTCCTCCAAACACCCCCATGGCAGGGATCAAGGACAACATTCTTCTTTGGGCCACAGGCCAATAGTGGATGATAAATGGTGGGAAGAGAGTGCAGGCTGAGGAAAGAAATTCTTCTCTTGGGATGGTTCAATGGTGGATGAGGAGAGGTGCAGTGGCAATTTCCATCAGTTCGTGCACTCTCAGCCCTCCTCTCCCCTCATAGTGGTTCCAAGCTAGATACTGATCCGCATGCGACAGTGGCATTAGTAATGAAAGTTAGTGTGGAATCTCTGAGCCAATGCAAGCTCATAGGCCCTGCAAAGGCCCCAATCCCTTCTCATGCAGGGATTCCTGTTATCACAAACTCATGAAAGGGCAGTGCCACTGCATGATGGCTCACAGGACCCAAGCTGATTTTCACTACTAATGTTTCTGCGCTTGGTACCTAAGAGTGCTGCTGTTTAAGGTATTTGTGTCCCCAGCTGAAGGTTTTCTGACCCCATTTGGAGTAACAATCCATAGTTTGGGAAGCATGCAGTACAGCATTTAAGGTGTATCAGTTTGGTATGTCTAAGCATTTAGCAGATTTACTACTACAGCGCTATACGACATACACAGCACGGTACAAACATAAAAAAAGACAGTCCCTGCTCAATAGAGCTTACAGTTTAATAAGAGACATACAGGACTAGAGACTTAGGTGATTTAATAAAGCAAAGTGAGGGCCAAAAAGGAAAGAAAGCTAGTTAATAAGGCTAAAAGCAGACAATCAGGCCTAAGATTTAAAAGTGACTTAAAAAAAAATGAGTCTTTAGATGGGATTTAAAAATGGCGAGAGGGGGAGCATGATGCACCAGTTCAGGAAGACTACTCCAAGCACATGGCGCAGCCAGGTGAAAAGCACAGAGTCAGGAACTGGCAGAAGATGAGACAGGCATAGATAGGAGTGACTTGTCTGATGAGCGGAGTGCACGAGGATTTCCTGGGATACCATACTGCAAGGAAACTCTGCTCTTCACAATAGGCTGGCAGGCCAGGATTAACACAAATAAACCTGTTACTAGGCAGACTGCTTTTATTTTTGGCTGTGTCTGTGGAATGCGATGCCGCTGGATCTGCACGTAGAAGTGAATTATTTAACCTTCCAGAAAAAGGAGAAACCATGGCTTTTTACAGAAGCTTTCAGTGGTTGATGAATTCAGCCTTTGAGTGGTTATGGTGGTTTTAGTGGAAGTCTTTTAACATGGATTTAATTTGTTACACTGGAAGTTAAACTTGGGAAGGGGCAGGGTTATTTATATTGTAGTTTTGATTGCTTACATTTTGCATTTGCAGATATGTATGTATGTATGTGGTCTCTGTGACTCACTCTGCACTGCAAGGTTAGGGTGAAATAGCAAATCTAACTAAATAAAATTAAACAACCAAAAAATTAAGCAGAAAAGAAATAAAGCAAAAATCTAAAATTAACTGATTGTCATATCACTGACATATGCAGACATTTGTAGCCAAACTTATGGAGAGGATAGTCAACAAACAGTTATCTGAATACCTAGAAGAGCATAAAATACTCACAACAGCCCAATTCGGATTCCGCAAATCCCTTAGTACGGAATCCCTCCTAACCTCTCTAACTGACAGAGTCCTCGTAGGTCTGGAGAAAAAGACCCCATACCTCCTGATTCTCCTCGACCTATCAGCTGCGTTTGATACCGTAAAACACTCTATCCTGATCGACCGGCTCTCAGACATAGGCATCTCAGGATCAGCCCTGGAATGGTTCAGATCCTTCCTACACAATAGGACTTTCAAGGTCAGAATCAGCAACAAGGATTCCCTCCCGGTCAAATCCTCTTTCGGAGTTCCCCAAGGATCCTCTCTCTCCCCCACCCTCTTTAACATCTATCTTCTCCCCCTATGTCATCTACTCTCAAGTCTTAAGGTCACACACTTCATATACGCAGACGATGTTCAGATTCTGCTGCCAATCACTGACTCCATCTCCAGCACCATCAACTTCTGGAACAATTGTCTACAGTCCATAAACTCACTCCTATCTAGCCTTAACCTAGTACTTAATACGTCAAAAACAGAACTTTTGCTTATCACTCCAGATGAGAACCTTCAGCCTACCAACAACCTAACCTCACCACCAATGATCAATTCCACTCAAGTAAGAGACCTGGGGGTCACCTTAGACAAAAGGCTGAACCTCAAAGAATTTGTCAAGAACACAACAAAAGAATGCTACTATAAACTACATATTCTGAAAAAGCTGAAACCTCTCCTGCATTTTCAGGACTTCAGAACAGTCCTCCAAACAATACTATTTTCCAAGATCGATTACTGCAACTCTCTGCTTATAGACCTTCCAACCATAACCACAAAACCTCTACAAATGTTGCAGAACTCCGCCGCAAGGATTCTCACTAACACCAGCAGAAGTGAACACATAACACCCATACTAAAACACTTACACTGGCTCCCCATCAGATCCAGAATCATTTTCAAAGTGCTAACTATAACACACAAGAACATCCATTCACAAACGTCGCTAGATCTAAGCCTTCCACTTCGCCTACACGAGTCTTCAAGACCAATCAGAAACAGATACTTAGGCACCTTACACGTACCTTCAGCCAAGTCCTCACTCAAGAAACGTGCATTCTCGACTGCCAGCCCCCTTCATTGGAATGCCCTCCCCACGGACATTCGCCTCGAAACGTGTACTCGAACATTCAAAAAGAAACTCAAGACCTGGCTCTTTACAAAAGCCTACACTTAAAGGTCTAGCTCAGAACCACATCCCAGAACTTGAATCATTCTCGCTTTTATAATCATATCAAACTCCTCCTAATTTTTATCCTTGGTCTCACAATTCCAAATCATTAAATATTTGAGCATGCTACACCAATACCTCTTAATCCAGATGGAACCTCAGTTTTTGAAGTCTTCACTCCTATAGAAATAACCGCCAGTTCTTATTTACTTAACCCTATTCTGTAGACGTAAACATTTCATGAAGACTGTAATCTGTAAACACCTGTATTTATTATAAGAATTTGTATTTACTATTTATATTTATTATTTAGCTATTAACATTGTTCTGTTACCACTTGGTACTATTTCTCTCCTTTACCTCAAACTCTAAGTTCCTACTAAGTTAGCCATGTTTTTTATACCCAATTGTTGGATGTAATTGTATATATTTGTTTAATTGTTCAATCTGTTTGATGTAATTTTCTGTTCCTTGTTCTGTGTAAACCGAAGTGGTATGCACAAGTGCATGAACTCCGGTATATAAAAGCCTTTAAATAAATAAATAATAATAAATAAATATTACATCAAAACGTACTCCACACAGACAGAAGTGGCCTTATAAGGTTGTACCACTAGAGAAAAAGAAAAATATTAAGAAAATAAAGAGAAATTAACTGTTGAAGGGCATAGAACACTTAGGGGTACTTTTATAAACATTGCATACATTTGCAAAAACTTATGTGCCCAACTTATACCACTTTCAAAGTGGCATTACATGCTTAAGGGTGCTTTGAAAAATGATTCCTGCAAAACTGTGCATACACACAATTACACCTGCCATTTGACGCACATAGTTCTGATGAGAGACTTTGCCTAGCTTTAAAAAGTATGTGCCTAAACAGTTAATTCCAATTTCATCTGAAGTACAAAATTTAGGTGGGTTTTTTTTATTCCACCCGGTCTTTTCACCCCAGGTGAAAACAGTCATTCAAAATGCATTTTACAAATTGAGAATAATACAACCACTGAACCAGATTCATTTTCACATAGCTACAGCCACTAATGTTATCTAGTCTGCACTATTGTAATGCTGTTTACATTGGCTTTTGCCATCCATCAATTTTGGAGCTTTGCAGGTAGTCCAGAATGCTTACAGGTAGTCCTGTGTGCTTACTGGTGTTCAATGGCAGGATCATGCTACACCTATTTTGAGAGCCCTTCACTGGCTACCGGTGCAATGTCATACTGTTAAGATTTTAACTCTGGTACAAAAGGCCTTGAAGGCCAATGTGCCATTGTGCATTAACCCGGTTTTAAAGATCTCCAATCCAGTGGGGTCTACTAGATATGCTATCAATTCAATCACTAAGGCTATCAGAATTAAGAGCAAGGTGATATGGAGTCAGTGCCCTATTACTATGGAACTTTCTTCCCGATGTATTGAGGTCTGATAACTGTATCCATTTTAGAAAACAAGTGAAGGCAATGCTCTTTGAGCAAGTGTTTTGGTCAACATGACCATGGGCCTGATTTTTTGGGTGTACATTTAATTGGCCGAAATAACTAATGATAGGATTTTGCTGACTCAAGAACCAATGCTGAGAGTATGGGACTGACTATGAGGTGACTTATGCTGAGAAACAGGCTAGGCTGAAGGATTAATGCAGGGATGGCCCACTCCGGTCCTCAAGAGCCATAAACAGGCCAGGTTTTCAGGATATCCATAATGAATAAGTATGAGATAGAAAATTCCAGCACTGTCTCCATTGTATGCAAATCTCTCTTATCCGTATTCATTGTGGAAACCTTGAAAACCTGGCCTGTTTGTGACTCTCTAGGACTGGAGTTGGAAACTCCTGACAATGTATATTTGTGAATTGTAATAATGACTGATATATATATATATATGTCTAATAATTCACCTAGGGTAGTGAACAGTATGGATGAGAAAATATTAAAATAAAATCAAGTAGCATACACAAGTCCCTACCCTATTGAGACTCCAAGGAAGGAGTCAAGGCCTAGGAAACCTAAGTTCTTGACACTCAGGTAGAAAGCAGATTTAGTTGAGGAGGCTGCTATGCCCCAGCATACGCTCCTTACAATTAGAGTGCACCAACTGCAAACAAATGCGCATTAATCTCAATTAACCTTCCTACCCGAGTCCCTGGGACATTAAAAGGCATATGCTTCTGCCATATATTATTGTACTATTGTAGCATCAAAAGCCCAAGTTTTAGTATCTCTTGAGGAGAGAATGTGCTGTGAAAGCCAGTGGAACCTCAGTCATCTACAGTCCTCCTACAGCTCTGTCTATAGAACAGCAACAAAAGCTACTAGGTGTTAAGTTCCAAAACCATATCCTGAACTTGAAAGAGAACTATCAGACTACGGTGTTCAATGGAAAAACAGGAAATTGGAAAAAGTACTCAGATTCTGTCAGAAGCTGCTTAGCCTGCAAAAGGAGTGTGGTAGATATGACAGAGCCTCACACAGTTGCTGCTGTTTCAGTTGAAGGGCAAATGACTGAAGAGTGAGCTACTTTGCTAGATCATGAGGCTGGGTACTGCATTTTGTTGGATGACTGCACAGATCCGTAGGCAATAAAGGACACTGGGCAACAATGAAAGTGTTACTGACCTAAAAAGGTCCTACTCTGTAGTATCTTGATATGCTGAACACGAATATGAACATGAAAAGTTTTTATTGGCTCTCGTTTTGAAGATATTTAATATAGTTCACTTTCTATGTTTAGTCATGTAAATTTATCCAGTAGGACTGTAAATAAGCCTAGAATGATGTAATATTGCATCATATTGCATAATACCATCATGCACACATCATCCAGAGTTTATTACATCCTTTTCTGATGCAATGCAGTTCTACTGCCATGCTGCTGCTGAGTAAGCTGACGTCAGCAGTGTACTATATGAAGCCCAGTCAGAAAGGGTGAGCATTTGAAATATTCATGCTGGCTGACTACTGCTGGACACTCCGCAGAGATGCTCCCGATCAGGTGTACAAGAGACAAGCAAAGAAATCTAAGACGTAGTCTATGACTTCATTTTTCAAACGGTATTAACCGTAGGTCTCCTACTATTGGCATACAATTCAAGATGTAATTATATTATTGCATATTACAAAAAAACTAGAGCCAATTTTGCATTTTCACAGTCACATTCATGTTCAGCACATGGAAATTTATAAGAATTGACTAATTTCATTTCAGTAACATGACTTTTGTGAAAATTTGTTGCCCAGTATTATGTTTCTAACCAATGGTATGCTGGTCCGGAAGACGATGGCTGGCCCTCTATTAAAGAAATATAATGTCCTCATATTGGATGAAACTCATGAAAGAACCTTGTACGCAGACATTGCCGCTGGCTTAATAAAGGTTCAGAAGCAGCATAGAGATCTCCGGTTGATAGTAGCCAGGGCCACACTTGATGCTGAGGTAGGAGAGATTAATATGTGCAAACATGAGTCTTTCACCTTAAAAAAAATATTAATAACTCCCCCCCCCCACAAAAAAATCTTGAACTCTACAGGACTAGTCAATATTTCCAAAATACAGATGGAAACTGCACTACTCATCCAGCATTGATTCAAATTATTGTTAAATTTTTCAAGCTGCTTCTCTATTTCTCCTAACCACCATCTCCCTACCTTCCAAAAAGTATTACAAAGCTCTAGTAAGTGTGTCAGTTGTTAGGTATGAACTTACAGTGAGATTTTAATGCTGTCTAATGTATTTTGAGATTTGTTATTTTATGATTACTTATGTGGAGGGGTGGTGCTATATGTTAAAAAGGGCATAGAATCAAACAGAACAAAAGTTCCACAGGAAACAAAAAATACTGTAGAATCTTTATGAATAGCAATTCCATGTGAGAAGGGATTCAGAACAGTGGGGGTGTACTACCATCCACCTAGTCAGAATGAACAGACAGATGATGAAATGCTAACAGGAATTAGGGATGCTAACAAACATAGCAATATGGTAATAATGAGTGATTTCAATTACCCCAGTATTGACTAGGTAAATGTCACATCAGGACATGCTAAGGAGCTAAAATTTCTATATAAAATAAATGACTGCTTCATGGCGCAGCTGGTACAAGAACTGACAGAGGGGGAGCTAGTTTAGCCCTATTGCTTAATGGAACCCATGATTTGGTAAAAGAGGTAATTGTGGGAAGCCCTCTTGGCAATAGTGATCATACATGCTCAAATTTGATAACTGAAGGAAGTATGCTAAAGAAATCTACTGCGATAGCATTTAACTCTCAAAAGGGAGGTTATGATAAACTGAGAAAAATGCTTAGGAAAAAAAATCAGACATAGATGTTATTTAAAAATGCCCAGCCCAGATGTTCCTATGTTCCACCCATACCATACTGCAATGCTGAAAAAAGGTAGAAGCATCCAGACCAAGAGGCATCTGAGATTACTTACTGAGCCACCTTCTCCTGCTGAGGAACAGTTAGGGGAGGGCCAAGGTCAGGCACCCCACCTGAGATATCTTCAACCAGACCACATCCAGCTGGGAAGAACCAGGTTTAGCCAAAAACAGGAGGCACTCAGCCTCCAAGCAGTGCTGGCACAAAGCAGCAGGTATTCCAGAAAGAGACACCCGAAAAGAACAGACAGTTTAAAGATAAGGCGCTTAGGCTTCTGAGGCACAGGTGGTATCACGGCCGCCCATGTGCAGAGAGGCAGCTGGAGGCATGCATCTAACTGCTTTTTTGTATGTATGTATGTATGTATGTATATATATATATATATATATATATATATATATATATATAAAGTTTAAAAGAAAAAGATAAGAAACAGAGAGTAGGGCTACATGGTCAATTTTCATAATGAAGAAAAGTGAATAGTGGAGTACCCCAGGGATCTGTACTAGGACTGTTTCTTTTTAACATATTCATAAATGACCTAGAGATGGGAACAAGTGAGGTGATCATATTCACTGATGATACAAAATTATTCAAAGTTGTGAAATTGCAAGATGACCTTGCAAGACTGGGCATTTAAATGACAGATGACATTTAATGTGGACAAGTGCAAAATAATGCATGTAGGAAGAGCAACCCAATATTATAGCTACACAATGCAAGGTTCATCATGGATATTATATTGAAATCCTCTGCTCAGTGTGCGTCGGTGGCCAAGAAAGCAAATAGAATGTTAGAAATATTGGAAAAGGAATGGAGAATAAAATAGAGAATATCATAATCCCTCTGATTCACTCCAGGGTGCAACCATACCTCGAGTACCGTGTGCAGTTCTGGTTACTGCATCTCAAAAAAAAGACATAGCAGAATTAGAAAAGGTACAGAGAAGGGCAACCAAAATTATAAAGGGGATGGAACAATTCTCCTAGGCTAAGAGGTTACGGCTTTTCACTTAGGAGAAGAGACGGTTGAGGGGAGATATGATAGAGGTCTATAAAATAAATGAGAGGAATAGATAAATGTAAATCATTTGTTTACTCTTTCAAAAAGTACATAAGACTAGGGGTCATTCAACAAAGTTACTTGGTGATACATTTAAAACAAATAGGAGAAAATATATATTTTTTTATTCAATGCATAATTCAACTCTGGAATTCGTTACCATAAACCATCATTAAGGTGGACTTAGAAAAATTAAACGCTTAACCCTGGGATAAGCAACATGGAATCCATTTACCTTTTGTGATCCTTCCACGTACTTGAGATCTGGTTTAGCCACTGTTGGAAACACGATACTAGGCTTGATTCGCTTTTCGTCTGACCCAGTACGGTAAATATGTTCTTATGTATTTTTATACATTTTTTTTATTTTCATACATTTTTTTTTATTTGTAAACTGCTTTGATTTATTGCTTGAAAGACTGCCAAGACAAACACAAGCACAACCACCAGAGAACTGCCTTTTAGATATAGTGATTAGCAGAAACCAAGTAACAGACACATCCAGGTTCGGGGGGGGGGGGAAGGGGAGACAAAAAAACATCTCCTTTCAATTCCATTTTCCCCTTCTACATGTCCTCACGTCTCTTCGTATGGGTGGTATGCTGGAGGAGTGTGAGCTGGCTGAAACTCTGCCTGGGTGGCTTTGCTTTCTTTTTTCAGATTCCATTATAACTCATGATTATGTAACTCGAGGCTTAGAAGTCATCTGTGGTCTGTTGCATACCACGAGGTTCAAAAGGCAGAAAACAAAGGAATTAGAGTGTCACAAGTTTTCAATCATAGTCATGCTGGAAAAAAAGTACTTCTGCATGGTTTGTGGTTGTTCTGTTAAATTAGAATTATGCCTGTTCAGTTCCCAGATATAAAAAAAAAAAAAAAAAAAAAAAAAAAAAACCCACCAAACAAAGTAGCCGAATCTGTTTTTATGCCTACTACACCAAGCTAATATCTAAGATTTTTGTATCTAAATGAGATCAGAAAAGGCTCTTCTAGCTAAAGCCAGTGCTAATGATGTCTAGCTACTGAAACATATGAAGCACTTGCTTCTCATACAGGCGTTTCACTAGACATGTGCTTTCAAAGTACACCATTAGGTACTGTGCACATTTCACAATTATATGGCCCAATTCTGTAAAGTACGCTCGGCCGTGCGCACTGTTCAACATGCGTTTGGCCACGTCTTTGAGGGGCATCTATTACCCCTTATAAATGTAAGGGCTTTAGCGCCTCGAAAACACGCAGCCACCAAACTCCCTGAAAACAAATAGTGCTCATCAAATGCAAATGTATGTTGATGAGGCTATTAGTTAGTCACCCGGCATTCTGTAAGTAAAATGTGCAGCCAATCCACACATTTTATGCTCATAAATTAACACCTGCCCCTCTCTTGGGCCAAGGAGGCGCTAGAGGCACATAATCATCCATAGTGCCTCCTTTTAACACGACCCCTCATTTAAATATAGGATCGCGAGTCCAGGTCAGGTGGCTGGGCTCACATTGGGAGAGCAAGCGCTCAACACTGAGCGCCCGCTCTCCCGCTCTTCTTACTGAATCGGCCTGAAAGTCTGGAAACACTACAGTAAACGAACTCCACAGCCACTTGGGTTTTCAGAATATGAATATTCATTGTGGATGAGATAGATAGGCATACATTAGGGACACTGGCTGTTGTGTCACCAAAACAGATTTGGGAAGCTATGCTCTAGGTTCACTTTCTGTTCTAGGAATCAAGAAGGCTTTTGCTGTCAAGGAGCAATGAACAATGCTGGTGCCTTGTTCAAGTCATGTTTAAATAAGTTCAATTCCCAAAATATTCCTGGCACTTTAGAACATAAGAACATAAGATATGCCATAATGGGTCAGACCAACATCCATCAAGCCCAATATCCTGTTTCCAACAGTGGCAAATCCAGGTCACAAATATCTGGCAAGTACCCAAACATTAAATAAATCTCAAGATACTATTGCTTATTAATTAATAGCAGTTTATGGATTTTTCCTCTAGGAACTTATCCAGTTACACTAACTGCTGTAACCACATTCTCTGGCAATGAATTCCAGAGCTTAAGTAAGAGCTGAGTGAAAAAGAATTTTCTTAATTTGTTTTAAATGAGCTACTTGCTAACTTCATGGAGTGCTCCCTAGTCCTATTAGCTGAGAGTAAATAATTGATTTAGATGAACATGTTCAAGTCCTTTCATGATTTTTTAGACCTCTATCATATCCCCTCCCCCCAATCGCCTCTTCTCCAGACTGAACAGCCCTAACTTCCTTAGCCTTTCCTCATAGGGCAGCTGTTCCATGCTATTTATTTTGGTTGCCCTTCTCTGCACTTTCTCCAGTGAGCTATATCTTTTTCGAGATGCGGTGACCAGAACTGCACACAGTATTCAATATGCAGCCTCTCCATGGAGCGATAGAGGCATTTTGACATCCATTGTTTTATTTAATCATCAGAGGGCAATGAGGAAGAACCACCTCCTCCTCTCATCCCTTCAAGGGAACCTTTGCCAACACATTCTTCAAGGTCAGAAAGCCCAATAAGACCATCTCCAGGGGAGTCCCCAGCCAGCTTCATGGGCCTACCTCAGACCCTCCACATGAGCCTGCAGAATACTCTTCTCCTCCAGAGGATCTAACCTATTCACATTTTATTAAAAAGGAAGGCACTACCTTAAAAAGTAGACATAAGAACCAGATCCTCAATCAGAAGTCATGGGGATTCAAAAACTCCCTTCAGAACCCACACTCTTCCAACCCACCCAGGACTTCAAAAAGCACTAATGAAAGCATGGGAATCTCCCTCTTTCAGAGTTACCGCTGCCCATAAGCTGGATCTTAAATTCAGTTTGCAAAAACACCAGGCTAAGGGATTGTATAACTTCCCCATAATTCGGTAGTTGTAGAATCAGCCATGAAAAAGGAAAAAAAAAAAAGTCTCCATTGCGACTCACCCCTTTTTAAAGGGCCTGATTAACTGCATTTTTTTTCCCTATAGTCATAGAATAGGAAGAAACCCTTAGTCTGAACCCAAGTAACATTTTAAACTTTTCTTTCTGCTTGAACCGAAATATTGGTAGTACTTTCCTCGGGGCTTAAACACATGTCCAAGAACTCTCATTTAAATACCTAAATCAGACGCTCCCTTTGATCACTACTTCCCATGGTGTCTTAACATCATAAAATTGTGACAATGTTGCACAATCACCACACCAGGTAAAGTCAGTTATTGAAATAAAGCATCCATCACAATACCACGATCGTCATAAGATAGCACCCACGCAATCAAACTAACCAACAGTATATAAAAAAAAAAAAATCTCAACCTTATTACCTATTTGACTTAATCAGCTGAGGTAGTACATAAATTCAGTTTAGCATGGTAACAGCAGCTTAGTTGAATACAAAAAACACAAACCGTATTCAGATCACCAGAATTTATCAATGTAAGAAATTACTCTAACACACAGGTGGGCAAACTAAGGCATGTGACAGTGATTCAGATCACGGGCCCTGAGGCAAGAACATGTAATACATAAGAACATAAGAAATTATACATAAAACATGTAATACATAAGAACATAAGAGATCGGGCCTTCTCAACAGTTGGCCCCCTTCTGTGGAACTCCATCCCTCCGGACCTTAGACAGGAGCCCAGCCTCCCAACCTTCAGGAAGAGACTTAAGACCTGGCTGTTTAAAAAAGTATTCCCGGACACCGATTAATTCTATTCAGCCAGATCTACCACTTACTCATGTAAATATGTTTCTGCTAATGTAAATACCTTCATCTAATGTTATACGCTCCTTTTCTTCTCTTCTCCCAGTTCTATTACCTTGTTATTTGTAACTGCTTCCTTCCACACCAATAGGTTACTCAATTGTTCATTGTACACCCCTGTTATATGTAAACCGGCATGATGTGTTTGTAACATGAATGCCGGTATATAAAAATTTTAAATAAATAAATAAATAAAATTGCCATGCTGGGTCAGACCAAGGGTCCATCAAGCCCAGCATCCTGTTTCCAACAGAGGCCAAATCAGGCCACAAGAACCTGGCAAGTACCCAAACACTAAGAAGATCCCATGCTACTGATGCAATTAATAGCAGTGGCTATTCCCTAAGTAAACTTGATTAATAGCAGTTAATGGACTTCTCCAAGAACTTATCCAAATCTTTTTTGAACCCAGCTACAATAACCGCACTAACGCATCAGACTTCTTCCCATGCTCCTCTGATTTCCAGAGGAAACCCCTGCCCCCACCTAGCCTGGGCCCCTAATGTGGTTCTCAGGCCAAAAGTTTGCCCAATTTTTGCTATAAATTAAATCATAGACTTTTTAAAACGGAGTCTGATTGCGTTATCTTGTTACTTTGCATGGTCCTACCACTATATGATTTTATCTCTGTGGTGGGGAAGCGACTGTATATCATACATTCTGCTCCTGTTTTGTGGTCTTATATATGTATCTGTATGAAAAACCAATAAAAAGATATAACATAAAAAAAACGGAGTCTGATTAAATAACACAGATCAACCTCATTTGCTCAAAAAAAAAAATTCTTAGAAAAAGGAGATCCTAAACACTAAGCTCTTGTTTCATTACATTTAAACCAAATTCCCATGCTCATGTCCTGACCATGATGCTCCTAAACTGGTCTCCTGTGCTGGCACCCAGTCCTTATGTTCAGGCTCATCCAGTGAAACTGATTGAGTTTGCTACATGATGACTATTTCAAGATGAAGGTGAGCAGAAATATCTCCTTCACTTCTATGGGATGCATTGGCTTTAACGCCACTCCTGTACAGCCAGTGTTTTGTGTCAGCCATCAGAACCCACAATTAGAAAAGGCAACAATCTGAGAGTTAGGAAAACTCCTGGGAAGAGAGCTCTAATTCTGCTTTCCCGCTCATTCTGTGTCCTTGGGCAACTCACTTTGGTTATGTACACTTATTTACCCAGCTATAATGAGATATACAAATAAGTAGTATTCTTTCTCCTCTCACCTGCCATAAAGAACACGTACCAAAACTGGCAGACAGACCATTCCCCCCCCCCCCCCCAAAGGAACTGGATATGTGCTTCTCAAGCATCACATTATAAAGTATGCTCTTTTCCTCCTTGAAAAAGCAATAAAAACAGAAATAAACCCCTCCTTTGCAAATTTTAGTGTGCTATGTTTTAGTGGTTCTCACTTGCTGAGGACTCTTGGTAAACAGATTAAAATACTACTTGAATAAGACCAACAGAGAATGACACAAGGGTCAGAAAACAGCAAGGCGCCAAGACCCGCCCCTTTCAAAGAAAGCCACAAACCCACCAAGAATAATGTTACATTTCCAAACAGCACAGGGCTTAGAGTACCTCTCTTGTACCAATTAAAAGAATTACTTAAGTAGTTAAAAAGGAAAATTGGTTCTTACCTGCTAATTTTCATTCCTGTAGTACCAAGGATCAGTCCAGACAGCTGGGTTGTGTCTCCCTTTCAGCAGATGGAGTCAGAGATAAAAGCTGACAGGCACCCCCTCTTAACCTGGTGTGCCACCTGCGATTCTTCAGTATAATCCATACCATGGCAGAATGAGACATATAATTTATTTATTTATTTTGATTTTTTTCTATACCGATGTTCCTGTATATAATACATATCGCACCGGTTTACATGGAACTGAACTGTCGCCTCAGGAGCGGAATACATTATAACATGTTGACATAGAACTTAAGGGAGAACATTCATGAACAAGGTAAACTGAGGCAGGGTGCAAAAAAACTATGTACATATGTATGTACTATGTAATAACCTCAAACATAAGAACCAACGGCTATATCAAACTTGCTATTGAGAAAATTGCATAACTTATGTACATGGAGGGAGTACTTCCATATGCAACTTCAATGCTGTCCACTTGAAAATATTCTGCAGTATAGAAAGAACGAAATTGAACAGACTCTCCAGGCTCTATGGGCGGGCGTCTGGACTGATCCTTGGTACTACAGGAACGAAAATTAGCAGGTGAAAACCAATTTTCCTTTCCCTGTATGTACCAGGATCGGTCCAGACCGCTGGGATGTACCCAAGCTGCCCTAAATGGGGTGGGACCTGGAGAGTCCCGCTTGAAGAACACTAATGCCAAAGCAGTCGCCATCCGGAGCACAGACATCCAAACGGTAATGCTTAGCAAAAGCGTGTAAAGATTTCCAGTAGCCACTCTGCAAATTTCCTGTGGCGAAACAAACTTGACTCTCCGCCCAAGACGCCGCCTGAGATCTGATTGCATGTGCTTTCAAACCATCCGGTACTGTACGCCCAAGACATATATATGTCGACATTAAGGCTTCCTTCAACCATCGGGCAATAGTGGCTTTAGTTGCCTTATGTCCTTTCTTAGGACCACTCCATAAGACAAACAGATGGGTCAGATAAGCGAAAAGCATTGGTTACCTCCAAATAGCGAAGCAGAATCCGCCGCACCATCCAATCTCCGCAAGTCGTGAGCCTGAGGAGAATTCCGATCCAAACCCATGAAAACCGGCAACTCCACGTTCTGATTCAAGTGAAAAGCAGATACAACCTTTGGTAAAAAAGAGGGCACCGGGGGTGGAGTCAAGATGGCGGCAGGACCCTAGCACTGCTTCGCTCGAGGTCCGCGTTTCCTTAAAAATTTTCCTCTTTGCGATTCAATATGCCGGCGAAAAGGAAGGGGGAAGACTAAGATCTATCCCTCGGTACCCCCGACTCCTACCGGGCAGCAAACTATTCTGCAGTGCTTGGAGACGGCTACAATGAAGGGGCCAGGAGCTCCGGCTGTCGAAGGAAGCGGAGGAGAGTTACCTTCAACCTCGGAAGAAGTCTCTCTGAGCCCGGGCATCAGACCTCCACCGCAGGAGCGAGAACACCAGCAGAAGCCGACCAACCAGAGCCACGGAACGGTTGTTACTGGTTTGGTGCCCGAGGGGGCGACTGCCGGGAGTGCACTCGCTCCAGAGACGCTGGAACTCTCAACCGGAGAGACGGATAGAATCCCAGTTGAGGAAACAACTGCTACTGGAGGCGAAGGTGAGACGCCGAATATTCTTCAGCCAGCCTTTTTACTATGATTTCAAAACCAAAGATAATAACCCTTGAGTCTATTTGGGACCTATTAAAAGATATGGGTAATGTTGTGAATGACTGTTCAAGAAAGATAAAGTTATCTCAACAAATGGACATGATTTCAAAAAATAACAAAGAACAAATTAAAGAAAATCAGGAAAAATTCCAAAAAAAGGAAGAAGATTTAAAGGTAATTAAAGGTGTGCAGAGTTCCCTCATCCAGGATGGCGACATCCTGAGTAGGAGGGTCGAATATGTGGAGAACAGACTAAGACACTTGAATTTGCGCTTTTTAAGCTTTCCCAAAGTGGTGGGGGAATTACCTATTATTACACTGAGGAGATATCTCCTGGAAATATTAGAATATTCCTCTGACCAAACCCCACCCATGGACAAAGTTTATTTTCTACCATCGGGCGCAAAGCCTCAAATCCAAATTCAACCTATGGATTTTGAGAACCTTACAGATTACCTAGAATCATCTCACTACGAAATTGTAGAAAGAGCTACATTATTGGTTACTTTTTTGACTGAATCTGATCTGAGTGCAGTCATGAAGAAGTATTTTAGAAAAGCAAATTGCCCCTTCATGGGGCAACCAATTAGGATATTTCCTGATTTATCTAAGATTACACAGACAAGAAGAAAAGGCTTTTTAGCCTTAAGACAAGATACTTTGAATCTTGGGGCTTCTTTCTATTTAAGATACCCTGCAAAATGTTTAGTGAAATTAAGAGGAGATAATTTTGTGTTTACAGCACCTGAACAGTTGAGAAATTTTGTAGACTCAAGGAAAATGGGAACAGCAACTGGAATCGTAGACTGACTTATTAAGGGAATGTAGCTGTACCTGCTAGGTCGTTTCCTGTATTTTTTGTGTTTTCTTCTTATCTCTCCTTGATATTCTCCACCCCCAGGGCTTGGGGGTCTAACAGATACTAGGATGAAAGTCATTGTGTTTCTTTATTGAAAAAATTTGAAATGTGTTTGTTTTCCTGAAATTGTATCATGTTACTTAAGCAAGGTGTATCTTTGTGAAAAGTTTTGAAATTCAATAAAATATAAATTAAAAAAAAAAAAAAAAGAAAAGAGGGCACCGTTCGAAAGGATACACCTGAATACAAAATGCGGAGAAAAGGTTCCCTACAGGACAACGCTTGAAGCTCAGATATTCGCCTCGCGTAAGTGATAGCCACCAGTAAAATCGCCTTAAGTGTCAAGTCTTTCAAAGTGGCCTGTTTGAGAGGCTCAAACAGAAGGCCGCACAATCCACGGAGAACTAGATTCAAACTCCAAGAAGAACACACTGGACAAACTGGAGGGTTCAAATGTTTGGCACCCTTCAGGAAACACGCCACATCCGAATGAGCCGCAAGGGATGTCCTGTCATTTTTTTCCCGCAAACATCCCAGGGTTGCTACCTGAACCCTGAGAGAACTACATGTCAAGCCTTCCTGTAAGAACGCCAGGATCTGAACAATGGAGGCGCGACACGGGGACACATTCAACCCGCTATATCAGGAATCGAAAACCTTCCAGTCTTGAACATATGTGAGCGAAGTAGACGTCTTTTGCGCCTGTAGGAGGGTGGAAATAACCGAATCAGCATAACCTTTCTTCCTTAACTGCCTCCTCTCATAGGCCAGGCCGCTAGACAAAAGCGATCCACTTGATCGAAAAATATTGGACCTCATCGAAGAAGATTCAGTAGATGACCGAGCCGAATAGGACCATCCACCGCTAAGTTGATCAGATCTGCGAACAACGGCTTCCAGGGCCACAAGAATGACTGACCCTGCTTGGGCCTCTATCCTTCGTAAGACTTTGCCCACCAACGGCCAGGGAGGAAAGACATAAAGCAGAATATCACGAGGCCACGGGAGGACCAGAGCGTCGACACCTTCTGCCCTGTGTTCCCTCCTGCAACTGAAGAAATGAGCCACCTCCGCATTTCTCTAAATCACCATCAAGTCCAGGCGAGGGACCCCCCCCCCCACCACCGGGTTAAGAGATGCATCGCCTGCTCAGATAGTTCCCACTCTCCAGGATCTAGATGCTGGTGACTGAGAAAATCCACCTGAACATTGTCGACCCTGGCTATGAGAGAGGCTGCCAGGTGGACCAAATGGTTCTTCGCCTAGACCATTAGTCGGTCGGCCTCCAAGGCCACTGGACGACTCCTTGTTCCCCCTTGACGATTGATGTAAGCCACTAATGTAGCGTTGTAGGACAATACTCGGACTGATCAATGGTTCACCAGGGGGAGGAAACTGCGCAACGCCAGACATACTGCTCTGGTTTCCAAGCGGTTTATGGACTATTTCCACTGCTGACCTGTCCATCGAGCGTGTGCTGCCTGCGATTGACAAACCTCCCCCCAGCCGGAGAGGCTGGTGTCTGTCATCACGATCGCCCACTGAGGCTCCTCCAGGTCCATGCCGCACTGTACATGGGCCGGAATCAACCACCAATAGAGGCTGGACCTGGCGGGTTCCAAGAGCGGCAGTTGGATCTGGAACTCTTCCAACTTGGGTCCCAACGAGAAAGTAACGCCCTCTGCAAGGGTTTCATATGAGTAAAGGCCCAAGGTACTAACTCCAGAGTAGACGCCATAGAACCAAGCACCTGCAAGTAATCCCAAACCCGGGGAAATGGTAGAGACAACAGCTGCCAGATCTGCGCAGTTAACTTGTCGCTTCGTTCTGCGTGAGAAAGACTTTGCCAACCGATGTGTCGAACCAAGCGCCTAAGAGCTCAGCACCTGGGATGGGACTAACTGGCTCTTGGCAAAATTGACGACCGAACCGAGGGATCGGAGTCGGTCCATTACTGACTGAACCGCTATCTTGCAAAGCTCCACAGACTTTGCACGGATGAGCCAATCGTCCAGGTAGGGATGAACGAAAATCCCCTCCCGCCTGAGAACCGCTGCTACCACCACCATTACCTTGTTGAAGACGCAGGGAGCCATCGCCAATCCGAACGGGAGTGCTTGAAACTGATAATGCTTGCCCAAAATCATGAACCTGAGAAACCGCTGATACTGCTCGCAGATCCCTGTGGAGATACGCTTCCGTCAGGTCTAAAGAGGCCAATTATTCGCCGGAGTGGACGGCCACAATGACTGAGCGGAGAATTTCCATGCGAAAGCAGGGGACCCAAAGCATCTTGTTCACTTTCTTGAGATCCAGGATCAGGCGGAAGGAGCTTTCCTTCTTAGGAACCACAAAATATATGGAGTATCTGCCGGTCCTGTACTCCTCCGGTGGGATCTCCGGTGGCTCCCAGGGCTTTCATCCTGTCCAAGGTTTGAGTTACCGTTGTCCATTTCGCGCAGGACCCGCATGGCAACATCAAAAACAGTTCCCGCAACGGGTGTGCAAAATCCAAAGCGTAGCCATGTTCAATGATACTAAGAACCCATTGGTCTGACGTAATCTTGACCCACTCCTCGAAGAATAGAGACAGGCGGCCGCCTATCACTGGGACAGAGGGGTGGGCCAGGACACCTTCATTAGGAGGACTTGACCCCGGAATACCCCCGAGGACCCCCATCGCGGAGAGGCCTGCGACCAGAAAAGGAATTATTCCAAGCCTGAGACCTCGTCGACGGCTGACGTGGAGTAAAGGTCTGAGCCCTGACCTGCCGAAACCTGCGCTGGCCGGAACAGAGGGCAAGCCGAAGCAAAAGTCCTGGAGGTTCTAGGCTTATCCTCCAGCAACTTGTACACCTTATTTTCCCCTAGATATTTGATAAGAGCTTCCAGATCATCCCCAAACAAGAACTTCTCTTTGAAGGGAAGTTTGTCCAACTGGGCTTTAGAGGAAACATCGGCCGACCAGTTGCAGAGCCACAGAAGTCTTCGAGCCACAGAAGTCTTCAAGCCGAGACCGCCGAAGCCATTGTGCGTGAGGAGGCCCGGAGAAGATCATATAAGGCATCCACAGTGTAAGCAACAGCCGCCTCCACTCGATCTGCCTGCTCCACTTCCACCAGAGGAAATTCTTGCGCGGTGAGCAACTGTTGCACCCAACGAAGGGTCACCCTTTACATGAGGCTACTGCATACCGCCTCCCGAATGCAAAGCACAGAGATCTCAAAGATCCGCTTAAGAAAAACCTCCAGCTTCCGATCCTTAAGAGCGGCAGCCCCTACCAACAGAATGGTCGTCCGCTTAGTGATAGCTGAGATGGCCGCGTCCACTTTAGGAACCTTAAGGACAGCCAAGGATTCGTCCAGCAGCGGATAGAGCTTTTCCATAGCCCTCCCAACCCGAAGGCTGGCCTCGGGCACCTCCCACTCTCGGGTCTTGAGGTGAAGTAGCATCGGGTGAAAAGGAAAGGCTTTAGGAGGGGCCTGAAGTCCCGAGAGAAAGCAAATGTTGCTTACCTGTAACAGGTGTTCTCACAGGACAGCAGGATGTTAGTCCTCATGAAACCCGCCCGCCGCCCCGTGGTGTTGTGTTCGTTACATTTTCTTATTTTATTTTTCGGCACTGCCTGTAGCTTTTAAACAAGACTGAAGGGGGACCCCTGCTGGCTGCATGGTTAATGCTATGCTGGGCATGCCCAGAAGGGGCCAGTCAAAGTTCTGGAAACTTTGACAAAAGTGTTCCGTGATTGGGCTCCATCCTATGATGTCACCCATATGTGAGGACTACCATCCTGCTTGTCCTGTGAGAACGGGGAGCCTCAATATCAAGCTCCGCCAGAACATGAGGGATTAAGTGATCAAACTCCTCCCTCCGAAATATTATGAGGACCCGCGGATCATCCCCCTCAATTGAGCTGGACTCATCAAAATCCCTGTCCATATCCGCGTGGAGGGGGGTCCTGCGATGGGGGATCCGGTGGATCGGAAGCTGGGATCCCAGAGTGGTTCAAATTCGCATGGCCCGTCCTCCCACTGGAGGAATTGGAACCATCAGAAAGCCTAGCCACCTTTGCAGGCGGAAGCTCCTCAGCCTGCAACTCAGTCTCGGCCTCCAAGAAAGCCTTGTACATCAAAAGCACAAATTTGGAAGAAAAAGGAAGCTGCCCCTTTAAGGCCCCCCCCCCCAGAAAGGGGTCCAATCTTGGAGAGGAAGCAGGCACTGGATTCTGCAGCCTGACAGGGGCTCAAAGTCGGTGGGGAAAGCGGGGCAGGGATCTCCCCTCCCCCCTGCATCCAGCCCCACACTGGAGCGTGGGGGAGGCAAAATGGCTGCCGTTCCCACACTAGATGCGGGCGGGGCAGGCAAAGGCTGGCAAGAGCACGAATTCCTCCCTGTCCCTCGGGAGCTCACTGAAAACGGCCCACTGCTGCTCCCCGATGGTCCTTCACCTCCCAGGAGGCATGGTGCACAAATGCCATTGAGGGAGAGCCGCGCCACCGGCTCCCCACAAGCTGAACACACAGAACCCCAAGGCATACCAGCAGTAAGGGAGCGAGCACGGGACTGACAAAAATCGGCGAAATCACCCCTCCGGAGCCCCGGGAGCCTGTACGCACAGTAGCAAACTATATTCGGAGGAAAAACTTCCCCAGGACCTCAAATGCATCACAGGCAGACCCCCGAGGAATTTTGCCATCTCAGGGTGCAAGGGGGAGGGACCGGCCCACTGGTAAATCTCCCTACTTACCAGTGGAAAAAGTGGCTTCAGGTAAGACAGCTAGCGGGGCATCCAACCCCAGCCGTGCCTCAACCAAGGCAGCACCTCGGAGGACTTGCTCACCTCCAGAAAAAAAACTAACTACTTAATCCTTTCTTTTTTTTTTTTTTTTTAATAGCTTGATTTAGCCACTGGCAGAACACTGAAGGCTGAACACCTCCTGCCTAAACAAACTCCTTTAGTTCTTTTAGATTTTTTTTTTTTTTTTTAATAGGATCAGGACCGCAGGTTCTGTCACCCTCATCTGCTGGAGTCAGAGAAATACTGGAGGATCGCAGGTGGCACACCAGGTTAAGAGTAATAAGTACATTGATGCAGTTCTCTTCTATAGAACTAGAAGGAACTGAAGCTATGTTTGTGCTAGAATGGCAATAACAATGCTGCCACAAACTGTGGTTTATGTGAAAATGAACACTCTCTGCTGCCCTGGAAGGGCAAGCAAGCTCGAGTTCCTTCAGCCTGGATACCATACCTGGCTTTTACCCTCCATAATTTCTTTCAGACGCTTCAAGACGGTGCTAATGCTCCTCAGCTGAACAGCTGTCCGAGGGTCATGACCTCCTAGAGGAGGATCTGCTTTCTGTCGGTTTTCTGGTTGGGTTGGGAGGTGGGGAGAGAAAGACAAAAAAATGAGTGAAATACAAAATTGGAAGCCACTAATGAAGAAAAGGGACACTGAAAGTTTCGGACCCTTTTTTATTCTATCCCCAATGCTATCTGAATGCTTTTCTGGTATTAAGAACAAGAAAATGCCAACCCCTTGACTTGTGCAACAATACCCTCTGAAGATGGTGTGCTCAGGCCAGGAAGGGCGCGAGGTGGCAACAGCTTCAGAGGCAGCTCCTACCAGCTATGAGCGGTGAAGAGGGCCACCTGGCAGGTGACACCACCCTAGCTCTAAAGAAAAATCAACAAATCACGAAAAAGAAAAGTGGCAAAACTGATTTCTGTTTAGAGCGAGGTCTACAGACTACAAACCAAAGTACCACCCACACTCTATCTAATCACTGCCAGCTACAGTTTGCCAACAGAAACTGTTGTGAAGCAACCTAGTAAAATCAGGGACTTTTACGCATACCCCAATTTCCCCAGACCTGTAAAACGAAAGTGGAATACCCAACTGCACATATAGTATCAGAAATAATATCTGTATGAGCAGTTCTGGCAGCTGAATAGATGCTAGAGAAAACGCAACAGGTTGTGATAAAGGATCAACCAAAAAGTTTTGTAGTCTAGAAAGCTCTTGTACTACAACAAAAAGCTCTAGAGATTTTGGTAAAAAAAAAACAACCCAAAAACACATGTATACAATACAGAAGTGTATACGCATACATGTGATCTTCATATGGAACAATATATATATATATATTTTTTTTTAATTTAGACATTTTATATACCACTGTTCCATATGAAGATCACATGCATGGGTATACACTTCTGTATTGTATGCATACATATAGTACATATCCACACAGAGATCATACCCAATTTGCACAGTTTTGAAATGGCCTGTCTTGTCCAAGGATTTAATTTCTACATTCTATAAAAAAAAAAAAAAAAAAGAAAAACCTGTTCATGGAAAATCAACTGCTGAAACGTACTGTGGGATTTTTGCCCAAAACATGCAAAAAATTCAGAATCTGGCAAAGGTTCCCCAATGCTCATTGTACATGTTTTGTATTAGACCTTTTATTTTCTATGGATTCCCCACCTGCCATTTCCCACTTCTCCAAGCTGCAGTTCAGTGCTGTGGACTGACATATGGAGACTGCATTCACAGCACCTAAGAGGGAAGATTCTCAGCCATCTTTGGAAAAAAGCTGTACCTTTTCAAACATGTGCAAGCAAACTGCTTTGCAGGCATCAAATTTTTTGTGTGGGATTTAAATCTCGTTCATGGTATTTTTTTTTTTTTTTTAACTATTTAAACAGCTTTTAGGCTTAACAAATAATACCAGTAGCAGACAAGATTCTTTGACATTTCGAAAAAAAAAAAAACAGGCATGAAAGTAATCCACACACAAACAAGAATTGCAGTATTGGTTAAATAGCAAGAACCCGTAAGTGTTCACAATATTCCACATATGGCCCCCATAGGTGCAGAAACAGAGTGAGCATTCAAGGGATCAAAATTAAACGTTCAATATCAGCAACGTCCTTGACTTGGGCATGCCAATAATCTAAATTTAGATTGGCTTTCCAAAATTTAGCAATTGTGAATCGAGCAGCTAACAGCAACTGTCCGACCGACCTACTCTTTACCGGTATTGAAGAGCCAATCCACCTCCCCAGGAGTCTGAGACCAGGCCCGATAAAAAAAAAAAAAAGATAGCCTAAAATATCAGCCACAACCCGAGTGACCTGAGACCAGAAAAACTGGACACTTTGACAGCCTCATCACGTGTCAAAAGGTGCCAATCTCTCCACATCCCTGCCAACATAAGTTACTAGCATCAGGATATATTTTTGAGTAAAATAAGGGCATCTGGTAAACATTAGGGCAACCTTTTTTATGCAAATTGAAACATGATGGACAGAGGTCCAAATACCCTTCCAATCCCTACTGGTCAAAGCCATGTCAAAGTCAGCATTCCTGGTTCATGGTATTTTACCAAGCAGACAGTATAACATATACCGTATTTTTTGCTCCATAAGACGCACTTTTTTTCCCCCAAAAGTGGGGGGAAATGTCTGCGCGTCTTATGGAGCAAATAGTAAAAAAAAAAAAAAAAAAACCCAAAACCTACAACCAATGTTATTTTGTCCCCATTCCCCATCCCATTAAATTTAACTAACTACAACCCCCACCCTCCTGACACCCCCCCCCCCCCCACCAGACTTGCCAAAAGTCCCTGGTGGTCCAGCGGGGCTCTGGAGCGATCTCCTGCACTCGGGCCGTCGGCTGCCAGTATTCAAAATAGCGCCGATAGCCTTTGCACTTACTATGTCACAGGGGCTACCGGTGCCATTGGTCGGCCCCTGTCACATGGTAGGAGCAATGGACGGCCGGCGCCATATTGTGCTCCTCCCATGTGACAGGGGCCGACCAATGGCACCGGTAGCCCCTGTGACATAGTAAGTGCAAAGGCTATCAGCGCCATTTTGAATACTGGCAGCAGACGGCCCGAGTGCAGGAGATCGCTCCAGACCCCCGCTGGACCACCAGGGACTTTTGGTAAGTCTGGGGGGGGGGGGGGGAATCGAGAGGGTGGGGGATTGTAGTTAATTAAATTTAAAGGGTTGGGATGGGGACAAAATAAACATTTTATGCCCTACCCTAATTTGCTCCATAAGATGCACAGATGCCCAGGAACAGAGCCGGTTTAGCACACCATTTATTTATTTATTTATTTATTTTAATTTTCCCGCTCTGAATCCTAGGTGCATCTTATGGAGCGAAAAATACGGTACTTAATTGGTGAGTTTATGCCAGGCTAAAAACAAATTTCTGATAACATCTACCATTGCTTTAATACTGAGACTGTAGCAGTATCCACAACACTTTCCACCTCTGTGACACCCCTTGCCCTTTTGTGGCTTTGTTGTACCTGAGAGTGTGGAGTGTCGCTGGTGTTCCCCTGCGAGTTGCTTTTTGTATGGAATGGGAGATCTCACCGACTGTGACCTGGCCAGAGGCTGAGGACTGGGCCAGTTTCCTCTCAGGATTGCTGGGTCCCCCTGCCCCGACTCCGTTCTGTCCACAGAGGCTGTGGGCCGGCCATCATCTAAAATATATTAGGAAGATAATAGACATTGTGGTTTGAAGGAAAAGAAAAAAAGGCAAGAGCTTCTAGCAGAAGTATAGGTCTATTTCCATGAACCAACATGTATTCTTTCAAACCTTTTTTTCTTTATCTTGTATGCAGTCACTAAGAGGCTCTTGCTGTTGGGGTTTGATGAGAAGCCTCCTTCCAATCATGGACTCAGAAAATGCACAAGGCACAAATCAGGAGCATGACTATAATGACTCTCCCAATTACACACCTACATCCAACAAGTGTTAGGAAAGTTTTCACCATAAATTAACTTATTTCAATGCAAAACTTGCTCCCTGTTTTGTAGGCAAGTTACCCAATATTAATGTCAATAATATTAAAGCTATAGCAGGAGAGACTGGACATGTGGTGGATCAATGAGTGCTGTGGACTGGCATATGGAGACTGCATTCACAGCTCTCAAGAGGGAAGGTTCTCAGCCATCACTCCATGTAAACACCCAAGATCCATGGTTTGTGGCCCCTGGCCAAGAACTCTCACTGCAATGGCTGGCCAGAGTTGAAAAGGAGCAGGAGGAATATAAAAATAAGATAAAAATTCCCCACAACAGTTGCAAATGAAGGTTCACTGTAATATAACCCAATAGAGGTTAATTCTGATTGAGCTGGATGCCCAAAGAAGCAGGAGTTAACTGCAAGGGATGGGAGCGTGAAAGTTATAAGACAAAAATTTTATCAAAAATATAGTGTGTAACAGCTTAAAAAAGTCAAGCCAGTCTGAGGTCCCTGTCAATTATGGCTGCAGAAAAAGGTTATATGATAAGCTCTATCTAGCCTGACCAATGTTCTTTCCTGTTGCAATATCATAGACAAAACAAGAAATGGTAGACAGTATGTAAATAAAAGTAAAATAGTTCTTACCTATTAATTTTCTTTACTCAAGTCCTGCTAGACCAGTCCATTACGCTTGGGATAACCCTGTTCCTCAGCTGCAGGAGACAGAGAACCCACTCTTTTTCCATTACCTCACTTTGGTCATTAAAGGAGAATGGTTGCAGACCCTTGTCAATAGCCACCTGCCAATGGACCACTTTCTTTTTGCCCTCTATTTCTTTTAATTTTCTCTTTTTCAAAAATTATCTTTAAATTCATTCCCTTTCTCAGGAAAGGAATGCAGTGAAGTGGATACCTTGAGCATTTCTGCTTATGGCTCCTGTATTCCTGGGTGGGGCCTAGACTGGACTATCAGGACTCAAGGAAAGAAAGTTATCAGTTAAGAGAAAATTTTACCTTCCTTTTCATCTGCTAGACCAGTCTATTACACTTGGCAGATTCAAAAGCTACCCTCCCTAGGTTGGGTGGGTGGAAGACAGGGCTGCCTTAAAAACCAAGAGCCCAAAGGCAGTGTCTTCCTTCACCTATACGTCCAGCCTACAGTGTTTGGAAAACGAGTGTAGGGACGACCATATGGAAGTCCAGCAGATTTCTCCTAGGGTTACCAACAATGCTTCTGCCCAGGAAGACGCGTGTGCTCTCGCAGGGGGTGCATGAAGCTCCTCTGGTGCTGGTCTGCCATTTAGTATATATTCCAAAGAGAGGACCCTCCTTGATCCATCTCACTATCATGGCCTTGGAAGTGACTTCTCTTCATAATCCATCGAATAGCATGAAAAAAACTTAAAAGCATGTATCATTTATAAGTATCTTAATATCATGATGTAAATATCTAGTAGGTAAGGGCTGTCATCTTTCCCCCTATGTTCCTTCTTCTTGAATGCTGGCAGACAACACCCGGAGTGAGGTCTGAAGGAGACTGAGTGAGGCGAGATCACTAAGTAAGATTCCCTGCATGAAAGGGCCTGCAACTCCAAAATGTACCTGGCAGAACAGATCACTACAGAAAAGTAGTTTTTAACATGAGATCCTTGATGGATGCTTGCCTCAAGAGTTCAAAGGGTGCTCCTATTAAGGCTTTAAGGACCAGGTTAAGATCCCACCGAGGAAAAAAAAATCGGTCTGAAAAGTAGCCAAATACATGTCGCCTCTTGCAGAAAGTCCACCACATGCAGGTGTGCCTCCTGGACCCCCTTAATACACCCCTTGTAGCAGGATATGGCTGCTACCTGCACCCTTAATGAACTGAGTGCTAGGCCTTTGTCTATACTAGGGATAACCAACTCCAGTCCTCGAGAGCCATAGACAAGCCGGTTTTCTGGATATCCACAATGAATATACATGAGAGATTTGCAAACACTGACTCCACTGTATGCAAATCTCTCTTGCATACTCATAGGAAAATTGGTTCTTACCTGCTAATTTTCGTTCCTGTAGTTCCAAGGATCAGTCCAGACTGCTGGGGTTATGCCTCCCTTCCAGCAGATGGAGTCAGAGAAAAGCTGAAAAGCACCCCCATATAACCCAGTGTGCCACCTGCGATCCTTCAGTATAATCAATATCAAAGCAGAATGAAGTAAATTTAGCAACCAATGACTAGATCAACAAGAGGGTGTGCAACCCTATAGAGAGAAAAAAGGTTCTGCAAAGAGAATAAACAATCAGCTGAGCGGAATCTCCCGTCTAGCATCCCATGGGCAGGTGTCTGGACTGATCCTTGGTACTACAGGAACGAAAATTAACAGGTAAGAACCAATTTTCCTTTCCCTGAACATACCAGGATCAGTCCAGACTGCTGGGATGTACCCAAGCTGCCTTAAACGGGGTGGGATCCGGAGAGTCCCACTCAAAGCACGCTGCTGTCAAACAAATCCATATCCGGAGCCCGGACATCCAAATGGTAATGCTTAGCAAACGTGTGCAGGGACTTCCAAGTAGCTGCCCTGCAAATCTCTTGAGGTGACACACATTGGCTTTCAGCCCACGCGCCGCCTGCAACCTGATGGAATGAGCCTTAAGACCATCCGGTACTGGTCACCCATGACATATGTACGCCAAAGCAATGGTGTCCTTCAACCAGCGGGCAATAGTAGTCTTAGAAGCCTTACACCCTTTCTTAGAACCACTCCACAAGACAAAAAGATGATCCGACAATTGGAAAAAGCATTAGTCACCTCCAAGTTCCGCAGAAGAATCCTGCGAACGTCGAGTTTCCGCAAGTCCCGAGACTGAGGAGAGCTAGTATCCACCTCTGGAAAGGCTGGTAACTCCACTGTTTGGTTGACGTGAAATGCCGAAACCACCTTAGGTAGAAAAGAAGGTACCGTCCGGAGCAAAACCCCAGAATCCGTGATACGCAAGAAGGGCTCTCTGCAAGATAATGACTGAAGTTCCGAAACGTGTCTAGCCAAACTGATAGCTACTAGAAACACTGCCTTGAGCGTTAAATCCTTCAACATGGCTCGTTTAATAGGCTCGAAAGGAGAACCACAGAGCCCCCGAAGAACCAAATTCAAACTCAAAGAGGGACAAACTGACCTCACTGGCGGGTGTAAATGCTTGGCTCCCTTCAAAAAACGAACAACGTCCGGATGCCCTGCAATGGAAGCACCAACCACCTTACCTCTCAAGGAACCTAATGCCGCTACCTGGACTCAGAGAGCTATATGCCAGTCCTTTCTTCAAACCTTCCTGCAAGAACGCAGGAATATGAACGATAGTGGCCTTCCGTGGAGACACGTGCAACCCACTGCATCAGGAATCAAACACTTTCCAAACTCGAGAATAGGTGAGGGAAGTAGAAGTCTTTCGAGCAAGCAAAAGAGTGGTAATCACTGCCTCCGGATAACCTTTCTTTCTCAATTGTCTCCTCTCATAAGCCAAGCCACTAGACAAAAGCGATCCGCCTGAAGAAAAATACTGGACCCTGACGCAGAAGGCGTGGTAGATGACCCAGACGTAGGGGATCATCCACCGCTAGGTTGATTAGATCTGCAAACCACGGCCTTCGAGGCCACTCCGGAGCCACCAGAATGACCGGTCCTCGGTGGGATTCTATACGTCTTAGAACCTTCCCCACCAACGGCCAAGGGGGAAAACACATAGAGGAGAACATCTGGAGGCCATGGGAGGCTCCATGCTTCTGTCCGCGACTGAAGAAGCGAGCCGCCTTCGCGTTCAGTCGAGTCGCCATTAAGTCCAACCGGGGGGACCTCCACCGGCGTGTCACTAGCTACATCACCACCTCGGACAGTTCCCATTCTCTGAGATCTAGCCACTGCCGGCTGAGGAAGTCTGCCTGAACGTTGTCCACCCCGGCAATGTGTGATGCCGCTCTGCGTGTCAGATGGATTTCCACCCAAGCCATCAATTTGTCCGCTTCGGAGGCCACCAGCCGACTCTTTGTCCCCCCTTGCTGGTTTATGTATGCCACGGTGGTCGCATTGTCTGACAAGATCCTCACCGCCTGGCCTCTGACAAGCGGCAGAAAGTGTTGCAGCGCTAGGCATACTGCCCTGGTTTCCAAACGACTGATAGACCAACTGGCTTGCTGAAGGGTCCATTGACCCTGTGCTGAATGTGACTGACAGACTGCCCCCCAACCGGTCAAGCTGGCATCCGTCGTCACGATTATCCAATCGGGGATTGTCCAAGTCTATGCCCTGAAGCAAGTGATCCAGGACCAACCACCAATCCAGGCTGGACCTGGCCGGTTCCAGCAACGGCAAGGGCAGCTGGAACTCCTCCGACTTGGGGTCCCAACGGGAAAGCAAAGCCCTCTGCAAAGGTCTCATATGAGCAAAGGCCCACAGAACCAACTCCAGGGTAGACACCACAGAACCAAGAACCTGCAAATAATCCCATGCCGTGGGTAAAGGAAGGGCCAGCAGGTGCTGAATCTGGGATATTAACTTTTTCCCTCCCTCTGGGGAGGATGGAGCTTTGCCCACATTCGTGTCGAATCATATGCCCAGAAACTCCAGAACCTGGGACGGGACCAGCTGGCTCTTGGCGTAATTGACAATCCAACCGAGGGAATGCAGCCGTCGCAAAACCGACCATATCGCCTCTTTGCAAAGCTCCTCCGACTTTGCTCGGATGAGCCAGTTGTCCAGGTAGGGATGAACTAAAATGCTGTCCTATCGAAGGCTCGCCGCCACTACCACCATCACCTTGGTGAAGACTCGATGAGCCATTGCTAGCCCGAAAGGGAGGGCTCGGAATTGATAATGCCCCCCCAAAACCATGAACCTCAGGAACCGCTGATGGTGCTGTTGGATCCCTATGTGTAGGTAAGCTTCTGTCAGATCCAAAGAAGCCAAAAACTCGCCCTTGTGGATGGCTGCAATGACAGATCTCAACTTCTCCATCCGAAATCGAGGAACCCGCAACGCTCTGTTGACAGTCTTCAAATCCAATATCGGCCGGAATGATCCTTCCTTTTTGGGGACCACAAAGTAAATGAAATAAGGACCGATCCGATGCTCAGCCGGCGGAACAGAGACAATCGCTCCCAGCGCCTTCAACCGCGACAGAGTCTGAAGCACTACTTGCTGTTTTGCCTGCGACCTGCAGGGAGAGACTAGAAACAGATCCCAAAGTGGCCAAGCAAAATCCAAAGCATAACCGTAATTTATAATATCTAGCACCCATTGATCAGAGGTGATCTTGACTCATTCCTCTCGAAACAGGGAGAGCCGCCCCCGATCTTAGGAATGGAGGAATGGGCGAGCGTACCTTCATTGGGGAGCTTTGCTAGCAGCGAAACTAGGAGAGCTCCTGGAGCACAGAGGCCATCTGCCATGAAAGGAATGTGCCCATGCCTGAGACCGGGACGAAGTTTGTCGAGGAGCAAAGGAAGAACCCCTGCCTGACCGAAAACGTCGCTGTCCCCGAAAACAGCCCCGGAACACACCGAAGGGACGAGACAGTCTGGGCTTGTCTTCTGGGAGCTTGTACACCTTGTTGTCCCCCAAGGCTTTAACAAGTTGCTCCAACTCGTCTCCAAACAAGAGCTTTCCCTTAAAAGGAAAGGAACGTAGTTGCGACTTAGAAGAAGCATCGGCAGACCAATTACGGAGCCACAATAGCCGCTTTGCGGACACAGCCGAGGACATGGTACGTGCAGAGGTGCAGAGAAGATCATACAGCACATCTGCTGTATAGGCCACTGCCGATTCCATATGGTTAGCCTGCTCAACCTCCTCAGGAGGAAGCTCCTGAGACGTGAGCATCTGCTGAATCCAGCGGAGGGTAGCTCTCTGCATAAGGCTGCTACAGATGGCAGCCCGCACACCCAAGGCAGAAACCTCAAAAATCCGCTTGAGTAAAACTTCCAATTTTCTGTCTTGCAGGTCCTTGAGAGCTGCCCCCCCCCCCGTGACAGGAATCGTGGTGTGCTTAGCTATGACCGTGACTGCCGAGTCCACCTTAGGAACTTTGAGGAGCTCTAAGGACTCGCTCAGGAGCAGATAAAGCTTTTCCATGGCTCTGCTAACTCGCAAGGAGGCCTCCGACACATCCCATTTCCGGGACACAATTTGGAAAAGCTTTGGATGAAAAGGAAAAGTCTGAGGCGGACCACGAAGTCCCGATAAAACAGAGTCTCCTGGAGAAGAATCCGTCGCCTGTTGCGGAGCTGGAATCTACAGCTCCTGAAGCACGTGAGAGATTAACAGGTCCAGTTCCTCTTTACGGGACAAACAGAGCACCTGTGGATCATCCCCCTCCAGCGGAGCGGCCCCATCTACATCAGTACCCCCATCCCCTAAGGAAGGGTCTGGGACCACGGGATCTGGAGGATAGGGGGGTATTGGGAGCCCTACATCTGGAACCAGACGGGGAAGGCGTAGACCAGCCCCTCTCTGTCCCTCAACCGGCCTAAAAACCTTAGCCGGAGGAGGGAGCTGCTCCTCCCAAGCACCTTCCGCTTCTAAATATACTTTATGTATCAGCAAAACAAACTGTGAAGAAAATGGGTGAGGTCGCTTTAAGGGCCCCCCCCATGGGAGGAGCGATCCTGAGGTAATGCTGAAGGAGGAACTTCGTCAGGCTGCAAAACCCGATGCCTTTGAGGACTGAGGGCGGAGAAAGCAGAGGGGTATCTCCTCCCTCCGATCCCTGAACATCGTGGTCAGACAAAATGGCCGCTGCTCCCGATGCGATCAGGGTCGGAGCAATGCCCTGTCCCCTGGCTGGCTGCCTGCCTGTTCCCTGAGCCGCGCGACTGCGGCACAGCCGGTTTTTGCCCCGAAATCGGCCGTGGTGAAAGGTCCCTCACCCCCAGGAATGCATTGGGAGCAGAGGCCTTCGCAGGAGACCCGGAGCGCCAGCTCCCCACAGGCTGCACAACGTGATCCACGCGGCTTAGCAAAAAGCGCACGAAAATGCAACCCAAATCAGGTGAAAAATTCACCCCTTCCGGAGGCCCGGGAGAAAATCGGCAGGCTGGGGCTGACTAGAAAAGGTAGAGAGCACTTAAAATTCTACCCGTCAATGGCTTAAAAACTGCTTTTATTATTTTATTTTTATTTTTTTTGTCAGCCACCAAGCAGGGGAATCACTTCCCTGCCGTCACTATACAGCACTAGCATCCACCAGAGGAATGAGCCGTCTCTGGAACTGTATAGGAGGGGAGAGAGACCGGCCCACCGGTAAACCTCCCCCTCTAAACTCACCAGGAAAGGGGCAAAACTCCGGGTATAAAGGCTTTAGGGCACTGCCCAGCCTTGCCTGCCCTTAAATAGTGCTCAAGATTTTTATTATTTTTTTTTTAATAACTTACAGAATATTGATCTAGCCAAAGGTATAATCAAAATAGACCGACTACAACGTAGTAATCAAAAACAATTTTCTAAAAGGATCAGGACTGCAGGTTATGCCATCCTCTCATCTGCTGGAGTCAGAGAATACTGAAGGATCGCAGGTGGCACACCGGGTTAATATGGGGGTGCTTTTCAGCTTTTCTCTGACTCCATCTGCTGGAAGGGAGGCATAACCCCAGCAGTCTGGACTGATCCTGGTACATACAGGGAATGTGGATATCCTGAAAACCCTGGCCTATTTGTGGCTCTCAAGGACCAGAGTTGGCCACCTTTTGTAAGAAGTCTAGTACCTACAAGATGTCCACCTTCTATGGAGAAACTCTGTTCTCTCGGCAGTAAGCTTTGAATAGCCTCCAGACTGATGTAGGCTAGGGAGGTTCAGTTTTTCTGATTTTTAAGCATGGTTGCCACTACCACCTGAGTGTACCCTTTATTTTTCATCCATCCCCTTTCAAAAGCCAGGCCTTAAGTTCAAATGAGTCTTCCATCTGAACTGGACCCTGCTAAAACAGCCCAAGTTCTGAGGTGCTGCAGTGTAGTCCCCCAGACGTCTCATCAGGTCTGTGATCCTTGGCCTATCCGGAGCTACTATCATCATCTCTGAAGGGTGAGCTTTTATTCTCTTTATATCAGAGGCCAAGGAGGGAATACTTACAGGAGTCTACCCTTCGGCTGTGGTTGGATCAAGGCCTCTATCCCACTGCAGCCTGCCTCTTTCCGCCATGTGAAGAACCTGTCCATCTTGGCATTGGCTCAGGTCACCATTAAGTCCACAATGGGCAACCCCCATCATTCACTATCCTCTGGAATGCTTCCTGGCTGAGCTCCCATTCTCCTGGGTCCAGCTTCTTCCTGCTGAGATAGTCTATGTATTTTCTCTTCCCACAATGTAGGATGCTGACAACTGGAACAGGTTTTCCTCTGCCCAGCTGAATATCCAGATCTCTTCTACAGGACTCAGGCTGTGTGTGCTCCCTTGCTTGTTTACGTATCCCAGTGCAGTGGCACTGTACAAAAGAACTCTTATTGCCAAACCCCCCCCCCCCCCCCCCAATCCTTGGTAGGAAGGCCTGAAGTGTCCAACTGATGGTTCTTAGCTTTAATCTGTTTATTGACCAGATAGCCCTGACAATGTGCTCCCAATCTAACAATGCTGGCATCTGTGGTTAGCACTACCTAGTCAGGGGTTTCTAGGACTACTTACTCTGCGAGAGAGATGGGATCTACGCACCAGTCCAGACTTTGCTCCACCACCTGGGAGACCCATAGGTAACTGTTGTAGCTCCGACAGGCTGGTACCAGCGAGCTAACAGTGACTGTTGCAGTGGGCGGATATGTGCCCTGGCTCAATGAACTAGATCTTTGGCAGCCATCATTAGCCCCAGTAGTTGGAGGTAGTCCAATACCCTGGGTGAATCTAGGATGTGAAACCCCTTCATCTGCTCTATAATTCTGGGTACCCTTTTGGGTGGCAGGGTCACGTGTCCTTCGTGTTGAAAAAGTGCCTAGGAAATCTAATGACAGAGGGTTCCAAGTTAGTCTGAATTATGCAAAAACCATCTAGAAACTGGACCATTGTGGCTGAAGCCTGCTGGTTCTTTTAGGTGTTTTTGGCTCTGATAAGCCAATCATCCAAGTAAGGATGAACCAATATCCCTTGTTTGTGCAGGGCTACTGCTATGACCCTTGGTAAAAGGTCCTAGGAGCCATTGCAAGCCCAAAGGGTAGGGCCTGAAAATGAGGGCCAGGATATGATTGAAACAACATTGACATGGCAGTATTTGATTGTAATCAATAAGAAGTGCTGTGGATGTATGATGGGCACACATTCTGGTTGTCTATGAAGTATAAAGGTTATACTTATAATTATTATATATATGTATTTTGTAAATCACCTTGGTGGCTTTGGTCGATCTGAGTGGTATATAAAATTTTAAATAAATTCCCATGAGACCTTTTCTTTCAAAGGCTCTCATTCTCTTCATCTTCATGCTTTGTCCAAGACTTGACTTTCCCCTGAGGACTCTGCATCTGTTGCTGCTCTCCATCATGGATGTCATCATTTCTCCCACATGCCATGCTTGGTAGACCTTGGCAGTGGCATCGGGCTGCTCTCTTCCTCCTGCAGGTTTCAACACCTTCTTCCACCTCAACCCCATCCTTTCCTTTGAAGCCATGCCATCCATCCATCTTTTCAACCACTTTCACACTGGGTAGCTGTCACCTTTCACACAGACTGATTCTTGGCTTTTCCTTCTTCCTCAAACTATTTCCCCTATTTATTCTTGGGGACTATAACCTCCATGTTGACTCTTGACTGTTTTGCATCAAAGTCTCTCACCCTAACCTCTTCATTCAAACTCAAAACTATGTTCTACTGACCTAGTCCTTTCTTCCAAATGCGCACTCTCGGGCTTCTCCACATCTGTTCTCCCCCCCTCTGCCCATCTGAAGATTTTTCACACTCAATCACCCTCTCCCAAAGTTTCATCCAGTCACCATCAATAACTTTAGGAATATCCAGGTTATTCACCCCAGCATTTCCACTACCGTCTCATCTCTCCTGTACGCCACGGGTGAACAAATTGGAGGGCTTACAAAGGGGTTAACACTGGTTGACCAATCAGGAAAGAAAAATATGGCCATATTGTTGAGTTTCGGTGCTGTGGAGGCACTGAAAGCTCAAGAGGGAAGGAGCTGCCTCTTTTTGTAGGCCAGGGAGAGAAGATGCTTCTGTGGTGGTGGGTACAGGTGGGGAGGGAGCTTCTTATTCTGCAGCTGAATTGGACATGGAAACAGCCACTGCAGTGTTCCATAACCCAAGAATAGCTACCACCCTCAGGCCAGGAGGAGTTCTTGTTGCTGCCAGGTCGAGAGAGAGAGAGAGAGAGAGAGAGAGAGAGAGAGAACGCACAGCTGTTGCCCGCTGAAGGGAAAAAAAAACTGGCAAGAGTGGGAAGAGGAATGGGCAAAGAGGCCAGAGATAACGAGGACGTGGCGGGGAGAGAGTGAGGAGGAAGAAAAGAATAAAGGCAAAAAGTGTAAAAAGTTAAGAAAATAAAAAAACATGAAAAAAAAAAAAGATGAGCAAATTAAGAAAATTCCAAAAACAGAGAGAAAAATAGAAAAAATGAATGAGAAAAAAAAAGCATTAAAAAAACTGGGCAGGGTGGGATCAAGTTTTTCTCAGTTCCTAAAAAATTTTGGCTGGCATCTAAGTTTTTTGAAAATTTTTCCAGTCCTTACTGGTGTGGTGTGGAGTGTGTGTCTCTGTGTTTGTGGTCTATCTGCCTGTCTCTCTCCCTGTGTTTGGATTTGGTGTGTCTGCCTGTACCTCTCTCTTCTGGAGTAGTGTGTTTGTGTTTTTCTATCTAGGTGTGGTTAAGTTTGTGTCTCTCTGTAGGATGTGTGTCTGCATATTTTATTTATTTGATGAGTTTTATATACCGTTATTCAGTTGAGCCATCATAACGGTTTACAAAAGTGTACAATATCTTGTAACTAAGCATTAGTAAGAACAGTAAACAGATTCTTAACAAATGAGTAGCAGTACAGAAACATTTGAACCATTAAACAATATCAGAGAAATGGATATCGAGTCCAGAATGAGATAATATTAGGATAGAGGGGGAGGGGAAGAAGGAATAGGGGGAAATGGGGTGAGTTATGGGGTGTTTTTGTCTCTCTGTCTCTGGGTATGGAGCAACTGTGTCCATGCCTGGGGTCTCTACGAGTACCCATTTCACTCTTTTGATCTGGGTGTGGGACGTCTGGGTATGAAGTTTCCGTTTTTCTCTCTCTCTCTGTCTGGGTATAAAAGTTTTCTGCCTGTGTGTGTGTGTGTGAGTTTGCTTTCAGAAACTTGAAGAGAAACAAAATAGGGGCTTTGCAACACTGGTTGATAGTGTGGCTACCTAGTGAACACACTTCACGTATATGCATGTGTGCTTGCATTTGTACATTTGTGCTCATATATGGTTACCCATCTTGGAGAGCCCCAGCCAACTGCATGAATGGAAGGAAGGCTGTGGCTCAAAAAGTTTGCTCACCACTAGTCTATTCTACAGCTGCATCAGTTTCTTCTTATATTATACTCTCCTCTGCTTTGGTCCTTTGGAGGCTCTTGCTCCATCCCTTCACTTACCCTGCAAAGCATGCCAAAACCTTACCTCATCTCACCTCCAGAATTTGCTTCCTAGGTTCCTACATTCGTACAGCAGAGCATTACCATGCCAAATTCATCATTTCAAATTCATACTCACCTCTTTCCAGTTTGCTACTATAGTTGCCAAGCAAGATGATGAAGGCCAACTGAGAAACATACTTTCCTTCAAACCCCGCCACCTCTGTGTTTGTAATAACAACTCTGACTAAGTCTTAAATCACACAATAATATATTTATTATACTGAGTATAAGCAATGGTATACGCAGGAAGCAAAGGTATACTTACAACATGTACATAGCACATCTATGGTCTGGAACATTTGCTTGTTTTTTTCTTTTTGCAAGCTCTTTTTATATACATTTTCTGTAAGCTAATTGATAACTACTATTTGTTCCAAACCACAAGATTTCAGTTAACCTTGCTGCTAAGTGCAGCTACTCTTTGTTCCCGTTTGATCTTATCTTACTTCATATGCACAAACTTTCTTCACAGATACCCTTTTTCAGATCTGTTATCTTCACAGATACCCTTTCTCCGATCCTTCATCTTGTTATCTCATGCCCATCCTGTGACTCACTTGTTGACGTTTCACCTGGATTCTGCTAATGTGTGTGTACTAGGCCATAGTTCATATGTTGCTTTGCAAAACTAGGCCATAGTTCACCATAGCTGCTTCTTCTTTCTTCAGAGCCTTAATTCATTTTGAGGCCTCTGGTATTTTTTTCCATCTGTATATTCTACAATCCTCCCTTGAGCCAGATTGACTCTGGCTCACATTAGGTGTCTTCATTCTTCACACAGGGGAACAGCATAGAGACTAGGGTTTTTGTCACACTCACCTCTATCCTCAAATCACCTCCACCTCCCATTCCCCCTTCACTCTCCACCCAAGCCATGGCTAACATCTTCCATGAAAAGGTAGACAATATTTATCATGAATTCTTTGCCAGACTGCCTCCTCCTCCACCCTCACTTCATTCACCTCCCCTTCCTCTGGCCCCTGCCACCCTCTCCTGAAATCACAATCATATCCCTCCCTCTCTCTCCTCTAGGGAATATATATTTGGGTCCGTAAGTCTCATCTAAATAGCTTATGGTAGAGATAATGCATAATTTTGGTAGCCTCTTTCTGGATCTTCTCTACCCTTATTATGTCCTTCTGGTACAGCCTCCAGAATGGGACAATTTTTTATATGTTGTCTCACCAATGAGATGTAGATAGGGATCATCACTTTTGGTGGTAGAGTTATACCACTCCCTATATACATAACACCATTCTTTCAGTGTTGACCACTGCTTTTTCAGTTTTGCAACCTTGATATCATCAGATATGAGCATCCCAAGATATCTCAAGTTTGATTCATGAAAAAGAAGGTGGAGCGTGAAGAAAAAATATTGCAATTTAAAAGTCAGCAGAAAGTCTCGGATGTGAATCCTTACTTTGATAGGCACTCTGTGTGACTATGATCAAGTCTCTATGTCTCCATGCCTTAGAACAGATAATCTCAACTAAATAGAATTAGAAGTTTTTGTTCTCCCATTTGGAAGCTGTGATACACTTCAAAAGCCAGAAACAGCAGTCATTTTGCCTAACATGCCCAGGATACCACAGGCTTTTTCAAATTCTTATGGTTGGAACACATACTGGGATCCTGTTGAACAGCACTATATAAATCTTGCATACATTCGTGTACCTTTGTTGAAACGAAAGAGGTTCACAAAGGAGCTGTAAGCAGATTTGAAAGGTGGCTCCTCCTGATCTGGCGTGAGTGGTTTGAAGTGAGTGAGGTGAGAAGGGCTGCTTGGGGAGCTGGGCAGGTCGGTGATACAATCCGGTGTCGGTGATGACTTGTCATCTGTGGCCATTTCATGGGTTCTGGGAAAAAGAAAGACATGACATTCTACTCACTTGAGAAAAAGAGAGACAGCTAAACCCAGTCCCATCATATTAGATGGCTGCACTCACTAAACCTCTTTCAGCCCAACCAGCTATGTAATTATGTAAGATAGGAAGAGGAAATCACAAAACAAAGCCTAGAGTCAAGCCTGGAGGTTCACAGTACTTATAGCAATGACAGACTCCACAGGGGCCATGGAGGATCTGCACTCAAGGCAACAAGAAATACAAGGAGTATACAGCAGAAGACAGTTCGTTTAAATATAGACAGCTTTTGCAAATCTGAAGATTTTTAGTTGTACAACACTGACAAAATTTAAGAGGGCGAGAATTTTATGTTTGGAAGAGCTACCTGATGTGATCTGATTCAGCAATGGGTCCTGAGATTTTGTCAGTTTGAAAAAGTGGTGAACCACCAGGGTTAGAAAAAGCCAAGGTTCCAGATTACTGAGACACTTAAAATTTAGCACCTAGCATGGAGCAAAGAAGCTGAAAAAGTGGTGGCCACCAGGCTGCAGAAGACAGTAGAATGTGGGTGAAAAAGCTGTTAGGGTAAGAGGAAAGAAAAAAATAAACAAAAAAACCAAGGGTATAAAATAAACAAAGGCACCCTATAAGAATTTTCCCCTGGCATTTAGGAATGTTTTCTGGAGCTTAACATTTCTAAATAATATTTCCACCTCCAACCCATTGACTTATAAGGCTGACTTGCTAAGAGTTCAGGAACCCAAGCAGCAATCAATATTTAAGCATCATCCAAGGCATCATACAATAAAAGAGAGAAAAAGCATACTATTACTTAACAACAATTCTCAATCATAAAATATTATGAAAATTATTGTACAGGGCAAAAAGGCAACTGTTCCTTGGACACGATCTTGCCCAGCTCCTGGTTGTCAGTCTTAGGTGGCAGAAATACTTGAGTTATCCAGTACTGCATGTACCATACTGGATACCACAAGATACACATTCAAACCAGACATGGACACAGGATAAAATGAATTAAACCACACAGCCCCCAAATCTCCTAATCTCAGGGTCTCCTCTGAGAAGATGCCAGATTTATTAATCCAGCCATGGGCTGGAGATTTATTAAAGTAATACCACAGAATCAGAAGCGGGGGGGGGGGGGGGGGGGGGGGAGGGCAGAGCAACAGAAAGGAAGAGATGAAGTGTGTGCCTAATTCCCATCTACTGTTTTTACCAAAATTTTCCTTTTTTTCCCCCCTAACATACAGGCCACTTAAAAAGAGATGATACCCAGAACAGCAACATGGCCAGCCACTAAGTATCCCCATAGTTTGTTAATTAATTGACTTTATTTGATAAATAGCCTCTACGTTAAAAATCAAGGAGAGGTACAATATTGAAAAACATTAAATATTACAAGAAAATAACATTAAAATAAAGGTAGTGAAATATATTATAATGGAAATTATACCCAATTAACAGTAAAAATCAGAAGAACAAAATGAAAAGTCAAATGTCAAAATTAAACAAATAAAAATGATACTCGAAAAAATTTCAGGAAAAAAAATAAGATCAACAAATAAAAAGGAAAAAAAAAATCAGAAATCAGCAACAATTTGGCAATTGAGACTCCTCTGAATCAAAAGCGAGTGAGAACCACCAAGTTTTAAGATTATTTTTAAATTTGTGGAAGTCTCTTTCAAATCGCAGTTGCAGAGGGAGGGAATTTCATAGATTAGGGACTAAGTAGGAGAAACATTTCTCTAGTATCCTTTAATCTATCCTTCATTGAAGGGACTCTTAGAAGTTGTTGTTGGGAAGATCACAGCAACCGATTCCTAGAGTGGTTACAAAATCTTTTAAAGGAATAGCAGAGCCAGACATTAATGAAGAGGGAGAGTCCAAGTGTCTGCATTTCTAGCAAACCAGATAGCTTCGGATTTATCGGGAGCTACCTTCATCTTGGAGGAATGAAGCCAATTTTTTTTTTTTTTTTACTGTAGACAATTATGGTAATTTGCTAAGTATTCTGAAGATTGTAAATCAATACTGGTCACCATTTGCAGGTCATCTGCGTGCAGATAACATCCAAAGCTCTGGATTACTGTAGCCAAATGAGCCAGATAAACTTGAATAAAGTAGGGGACAATATAGACCTCTGTGGAATCCCACAAGCAAGTCAATGGGTTTGGGACAACGTTTACCACCAAGATACGGTTGCGCTCATAAGTTTACATACCCCTGGCAAGATTTGTAAGATGTGTAGCATTTTACAAATACATGATCAGACAAAATGTCTTTTTAATGTGTTTCAAATTAAAACTATTTTATGCATCACAGAATAACGCAATCATTAAACAATAATGGAAATAATAAAATGGTCCTGTTCAAAAGTTTACAAATCCTAATTCTTAATATCGTGAATTGCTCCCTTTTGCATCAAAGGCGGCTTAAAGTCTTTTGTGATAGAGGCCCTTTATTTTCTCATGTAGTAAAACTGCCCATTATGCTTGTTAAAAATTCTCCAGATCCTATAAATTCTTTGTCTGCATGTCTGAGTTCTCACCAAAGTGAATTCAATGATGGTGAGGTCAGGAGACTGTGATGGCCACTCCAGAATTTTCAGTTTCTTCTGCTGCAGCCATTGAAGGGTCGGAAAGCCCAAGTGCGCCCCATGCACAGCTTCCTGGCTGATGAATGCAAATTTTCCTCTAATATTTTCTGATAAGATACTGCATTCATCCTGCCATCAATTTTAACCAAATTCCCTGTTCCGCTGTAGCTCACACCCCCTTAAAACAGAAAGAGACCCACCTCCATCTTCATGGTAGAGATGGTCTGCTTCTCTTTTATTGCATTTATGACTGTGACCATGAAGTTCAATTTTGGTCTCATTAATCCAAATTATTTTGTTCCAGAAGTTTTGAGGCTTCTCTAGGTGCTGTTTGGCATATTATAAGTGGGCTGTTTTGTGGTGTTGGTGCAGAAATGGCTTTTTTCTGGCAACTCTAGCATGCAGCCCATTTTTATTCAAGTATCTCATTATTGTGCATGCTGAAACACCCATACCACTATGTTTTCAGAGAAGCTTGTATTTCAATATAAAAGTCTCTTGCAAGTTTTATTTTGCATCCCAAGAAATGTTCCTAGCAGTTGTGCTTGAAATCTTTCTTGGTCTGGCTTGGTAATAACCGAACCCATAATTCTATACTTCTTGATCAGAGTTTAAACAATACTGATTGGCATTTTCAAATCTTTAGATATCTTTCTATGTCCTTTTCCTGATTTATTAAGTTGAACTATATTTTGCTTGCAGATCCTTTGCCAGTTCTTTTGCTTTCCCCTTGCTTCAGTAACCAAAGTCAGTGCAGCCCTGGATGAAATGCACAAGGGTTTCTCAAGAGCTAAGAAACTCATTAACTATTTAAACACAGACACTAATTACAATCAAACAAGGCACAGGTGTAGATATCTACCCTTCATTGCCATCTCAACCTGTGTGTGTCAACTTGAGTGTAAATTATCAGCCCAAACATTCAAGGGTCTGTAAACTTTTAACAGAACCATTTTATTATTTCCTTTATTGTTATGGTTTGTTTAATGCTCATTTTATTCATCACAGAATAGCACAGTTTAATTTGAAACACATTAAAAATAACATGTGTTTTGTGTAATCACTCATGTTTTATTATAATGCTACACATCTTACAAATTCTGCCAAGGATAGTAAACTTATGAGCAGACCTGAACATTACAGATATGATCCGTAAGAAAAGATATGAATCAGTGGGGGGGGGGGGGAAATCGCATAATCCAATATCTATGATGCAGTATATTAACAAGTGATTGTTGAATACCGCCAGTCTGCTAGGCACATTTTTAGCTTCCCAATGCTGCCAGTTCGCATCTTGCTACAATGAGGATCTGAGTGGCCAACTTATCTATCTTCTTCGGCATACCCTCAATCGAAGCCAAGAGAAAAAAACATTAATGGATCTTTTTCCACTGTAAATTGTGTAATGTCCTAAACACGATTCCTTATCATATTCCAAAAAGGTAATATAACAGGACATCACCACCACACATGACCCATCATCCCTCTCTGCCCACACTCCCTCCTGCAACGATCAAAGGCATGAGGAAACATGGAGCTCAAACGTACTAGGGTATAATACCATCTTAAGTAAATTTTTAAAGAATTATCTGCCAATTGTGTGGATATAGATGTTTTTGCTACTCGCCATCTAATATTGCTCCAAGTTTCATTCTCCTCTGAACCACAAGTTCTTTTACCCAATCCCTTTCAAGAAGATATGGGGATGACCCAATCATCTATAGATATTTTAGATAAATCCCTTAACAGGTAATCTTTAAATGTAGTATGTTTTAAAGATAGAATACCCCTTCCCCATCCATAATTTACCAACCTTACTTTGAATGCAGTTCTGAATTTGCATATATGCATAAGTCTCCCAATCCAAAATTTTTCTCCTTCAGACTATCAAATGTCACCCAACCCTGAGAAGAAAGAAGCTGACCCAAGTGAAGCAAACCATTCCTTTCCCATGCCTGAAAACAAGCATTTTCCAACTCCATCGGAAATTGCATTATACCATATCGTCATCATTAGAGGTGACCAATTCCCCCAGGAAAGCAATTTCCCTTTTAGTAAATCCCAGACTTCCAGTGTTCTTCTTGGAATGGGTTTTGTATACGTTTCCTCATATGAATATTCTGTTTCATCCAAAGCAAAGCCTGAAGGGGATATCTTTATGAAAATATTGCTCTATTCATAAAACATAGAAAATGATGGCAGAAAAGGACTAAACAGTCCATCCAGTCTGCTCAGCAAGCTTATGGTAGCATCTGCTGTGCCACACAAGTCACTCCTTTACTTAGTTTCCCAAACTGTCAAAGTCAAGGCCCTTGTTGGTTGCCGAGTCCAATTCCCTGTTACCTCATGCCATTGAAGCAGATAGTAATGTTGAATTGCATCCAAAGTATCAGGCATGTTGGTTAAGCGTAGTAACCACCACACCAGCAAGTTACTCCCATGCTTGTTTTCCCAGACCACAAAATTTGATGCCCTTGCTGGTTGCTAATTCCCCTTTTCCCCCTGCCTTAAAAGCAGAGGGCAATAAAGGAGTTGCATCAATAGTATGAAGGGCAGTAACCGCCACACCAGCAAGTTACCCCCATGCACTCTTTTCATTGCCATCCTCTAGCCTTTAGGGATCCAGTGTTTATCCCATGCCCCTTTGAAGTCCTTCACCATTTTTGTCTTCACCACCTCCTCCGGAAGGGCATTCCAGGCATCCACCACCCTCTCCGTGAAGAAATATTTCCTGATGATGGTTCTGAGTCATCCTCCCTGTAGTTTCATTATGTGACTCCTAGTTCTACTGATTTCTTTCCAACGGAAATATGTATACCTCCAGGGAATACATATTTAGGTCCTTTAACCTCTCCTCATAGGTCATTTGATAAAGAGACTCCCCACAATTTGTGTTGCCCATCTCTGGACCACCTCCATCCTGTCTGACCCTTTTGAGATACAGTCTCCAGAACTGAACACAATACTCCAGGTGAGGTCTCACCAAAGACCTGTACAAAGGGGCTATCACTTCCTTTTTCTTACTGGTTATTTCTCTCTCTCTATGTAGCCCAGCATTCTTCTGGCTTTAACTATCGCCTTGTCACATTGCTAGACACTATCACCCAAGGTCCTTCTCTTGCTCTGTGCACAACAAGACGTACAGCTCTTTTAGATTTCCACACCCCAGATGCATGACTCCGTACTTCTTGGCATTGAATTCCTGCTGCCGTATCTTTAACCACTGTCCAAGCTTCCTTAAATTATGTATCGTTCTCTCTATTCTTTCCGGTGCATCCACTCTGTTGCAGATCTTAGTATCATCCACAAAAAGAAAAAAAAAAAAAAAAACAAACAAAACTTTACCTTCTATCCCTTCCGCAATGTCGCTCACAAAGATATTGGACAGGACCAATCCCAACACTGTTCTTTGCAGCACACCGCTTAACACCATTCTCTCTTCAGAGTAGGTTCCATTTCTATCCGTCAACTAGTTTGTAATACAGGTGCTCACCACTTTGGCGCTTACTCCCAAGCTTCCTATGTGGGACTGTATCAAAAGCTTTGCTGAAATTCAAGTAGATCACATCGAGTTCTCTTCCTTGATCCATTTCCTTAGTCACCCAATCAAAAAAGTCAGATTTATCGGACAGAACCTCTCTGGTGAGTCCATGCTGCCTCTGGTCCAGCAATTCTTCTGACTGTAGATAGTTCACTATTCTTTCCTTCAGCAATGTCTTCATTACTTTTCCCACCACCGAGGTGAGGCTAACCAGCCTGTAGTTCCCAATCTCCTCTCTGCTCCCACTTTTGTGAAGCGGGACCATCACAGCTCTTCTTCAATCACACGGAACCACGCACGTTTCCAGGGATTTATTGAACAGGCCGTACAGCGGACCCGCCAGCATTATTTTAAAATATTTCCATCCCAGTTTAAAGTACAAACGAATCACAAAGTGAAAATAAAAAAAAACTTTCCCTGCTTAAAGTCTATGGGATGCATGTTGAAATGATGTGACTTGATCAAGAATACAATATCAACAACTTGGAAGGAGTTTTTCTTCCAAAAATAAAACAGGTGAAAATGATCAACTTCCAAAAACTGATACAATAAATTTTACTTCTAAAATCAAGTGAATATTACCACAGTAGTAGAAAGTAAGGAGTAGGGTGCAGGTGGGGGAAAACTCAGGATCTATGGTTTGGGGGCTAGCAAGGGATATTAATTGAATAATTAAGACACTGGTCAGGAGGAAATCAACCAGCAGGCCATAGGCAAATGCATAAGTGTTGCAGAGCTTAGGTTTGGGTATTGGGCTTTATTTAAATGTATATTCCCCTTTATGCACTTTTTTTCAGCACTTCAAAGTGCCCCATCTACTCACTCACAGGATCCCATGCAGTCAGAGGGCACACACTGGCCACTAACAGTCTAGACATCACATCACTGGTTTGATGTGTAAATAGCAGATATGCATGTGTGCAGAAAAGGTGGTGAAATTGGTCCTTACCTGCTAATTTCCTTTTCTTGAGTTCTGTAAGACCAGTTCTTTATACAGGATTTCTCTGCCTAACAGCTGCTGGAGACAAAGGACGAGCCCCCTCTCTCTTGGGAAATCCCCCTGGTTACAGAGGAGGTGTAGACTAGGCATTTACCAGTATCCTTCTGTCAGAACAAAAGGGGAATTTAAGATCAATTAAGAGAGAGAACTTAACACCAATGCCAGACAGATGCAGGGAGGAAGGCAAGATACCAGGCATATAATCAAGAAAACACAACCATCCCCTCCATTCTGAGAAACAACAGTACCCTTAGGGGCTCTCCAAGGGGCAGGGGAGAAAGCATGAGTAGACAGCCTCTGTGTGCGTGGGAGGGTCCTGGACTGGTCTAACAGGACTCATGGAAAGAAAATTAGGAGGTAAGGAGCAATTTCACCTTCTTTATCTTCCTGCTAAACAAATCTCTTATACGTGGGAAATCTCTTATATGTGGGAAATCTCCAGGCAGGACAAAAAGAGGACTGCCCTAGTACTCTGGACCCAAATGCCACATCTGCCCTAGCTTGAATACCCAGTTTGTAAATTTTGACAAAGGAATGTAAGGATGAGCAAGTGGCTGCTCTACATATCCTCAAGGGATACATAAAATCTTCCACTCATGAGGAGGATGAAGTTCAGATCACCATGGATGCTTGGTGCTCCTTAAACAAGTAAACAGACGCAATTGATTAATCCAGCTGGCCTTTGATGATGCTTAGCACTTCTGTTGATCCACAGATAAATATGAAGAGCTTATCTGTTTTCTGAAAGGGGTTTGTCACCTTGAAAAACCTGAGAAGTAAACAATGGGCAACTAGGAGATGAAGGCTACTATCCTCTTCTCCATTCTCTAACCTGAGAGCAAAACAGACAGATTTATGAGGAAGGGTGACAATACCTTAAGTAAAAATGGAAAGTACTGACTGAAGAGACTAAATAAGGATCTCTGCAAGATAAAGTTTGCAGTTCCAAGATATGCCTGGCAGAAAAAAATAGCTACAACAGACAATGTGTGGCAAGCAATATACTGATCAATATACGTTAATGAAAAATATTTTATTTGTAAGAACAAACACAAAGTGGTGCACAGCTTCAAACATAAACCACTGAGCCAAAATGTGACAATGAGGACCCCGACACAGCCGTGTTTCGCGTCAGGTCTATGTCAGAGGAACCAAGCCTTCCATATATCTATGAAAGCAAAACACATGATTGAAATATTGAGCAGGTAGGCAAGCACAGAGTCATTTAAAGATATTGTTAGTCAACCTGAGGAGGGGAGAAAACCAGGGAGACTCAGAATAAACAAATTTTACATATAAAGATGAACATATAGAAATTTTTCATAAAATATAAAATGAAAAACGAATATACAAACAAAGCAGGTAGGTAGGATCGGACATACCTCAAGGAATGGAATATCTCAATGTAGGTGACAAGAGCAAAAATGTGTAAGTTCTAGGCAAAAATGAAAACATTATAAAAATATGGTCAATATTTATATTTATAACTATAAGAGAGTCCAACAAAGGCAACAAAGAAACCAAATAGCGAGGACTTACTTAATTCAGAGACAATAAAGTGTAGAAACCAGGGCTGAAAAAATCTTATGCATCAATGAAGGAGCCGCTGGTCATCTTAAAAAGGTTAAAGAAAAGAAGTAAACAAGGAAAAATGGAGAGAGAGGAAAAAAAGTGAATAAAAATGAAATGTTATTTTGAAGCAATATATTTTCAAATGATGAACATAAGAGCAGGGTACCTGAAATATTACACACAGCACCGGATCAGCCGTGTATTGAGTGTAGATAACACAGAATTACTGCGGAGCCATAGTAATAGGGGCTACAGAGAACCCCAACGTGGACCAGGGCAAGTTATAGACCTACAAGTTGTAATAAAATAAGTTTTAGTATCCTTAAAAAAAAAAAAAAAAAAAAAAAAAAATAAGGATGGGACCGAGGTTATTAAAAGAATAAGAACCCCACTGTGACAACAGACGGGTAAAAACTTTTATATGTGGGGAAAATTTAGAAAACGACATTTAAATGAAAGCTACCAAATGCAAATTAAACAAGTGAAAGAGCCGGTTGCAAACACATAATTGTGACTAAAAGAGGACGGTACAGTGCGAGACAAAAAAAATGAGAAAATACATTTAACCATCTGATGGACTTGTACAGAAACCAGATATTCAGGCAGGAACCGGTGCTAGTCGAAATATCTAATAAAACAAACCTTCAAGAAAGAACACGTCATTGGGAATTATCTGGCTAGAAAAAAAAAAAAAAAAAAAAGAGGGAAAAAATTTGACTGAAACCAGTCTGAACAGCCCAAAGACATGGAGAAAGAGAACAGAGGTGTAAAAAAATGTAGGATCTCTCTTCAGTGAAATTTGTGAGTAGCCAGAAATAAAGCCAATGCTGATGCAGAGTATAACACAGGGCCCCAACTATACTTAAAACAGTGTTGAAACAGAAAAGAGAAGTGAGAAAAGTTAAAAAAAAAAAAAAATTTACAGAAGTCATCTTAAGGCATTTAACAGGTGAAAGCTTAGGTCCGGGCTGGGGCGGCCTCCAAATAATCTCAACTATAGTAGAGTAACAAAAAAAAAACAAAAAACTGAATAAGTAAAAGAAGGAACAGTATATAATCCACCCCAAGGGGGAAAACACTTACAGAATCCAAAAATGAGGAAGTACAATGGCTGAAAAGCAAGCGAGGCACCAAAATCCGTTTTCTTAAATAAGGCAGAGAGGAAGGTAAAAAATGTGTCATGTGACTATAACTGAAGAGTTATATTGGCTGGGTACAGAAAGAAAATAAGAAGAAAAGAACGTAAGGGGAGGGGGAGAAGGGAAAAAGGGCAGGGGGGAAAAGAAAAAAAAATTTTGAACTTAGAAAAAATGATTTGGAGTTAGAAAAAATAGACCATTTAATCTCACAGTTGAGGCCAAAAAGTGTCAGCGAGTTTAATTCATATATCTATCACTGTTCCTTGCATATAAGAAATGATAACCAATCACAGTCATGTTTGGCTACTCCCGGTTGCTCCAGGGCGAAGAATTTAAGATCTGAAATGGTGTGACTGCAAGACTGCCAATGGTTGACCAGTGAGGCTTCGGAACGGCCTAGCCTTAGACATGAACGATGTTCGATAATTCTTGCCTTAAGTGGACAGGTAGTTTTGCCTACATAAATCAGACACCATGGACACAGGATGCGGCGACCAGAATTGTACACAGTATTCAAGGTGCGGTCTCACCATGGAGCGATAGAGACATTATGACATTTTCCATTTTATTCACCATTCCCTTTCTAATAATTCCCAACATTCTCACCATACAAAAAAAGGATATTCTGGTTCTGATAACATCTCAGTAAAAGCAAAAAACAAACTGGCAGGCACAATACCGCTCCTTATGAAAAGTTAGTAATTTACCACTAATGCATGTCCTGTTGAGAACACACAACAAATAAGATTGATACAAATGCCTACATGCTAGTAAAATACCTCACCTCGGTCACACACCCAGAACTGACCTTCACCAAGTACAGAAAGACCACAAATAAAATATGGAGTCAAACTGGAATGGAAAACCGAAACAGCCACTCTGCATGCAGTGCAAACCTGGAGAAATGGAAAGAGAACTAGGTGGGCCTGTGCCTCCTGGCCAGAGCTCACCCTTAACAGACGCGCCGGCCCCCACGAAGGACGGAGGCATGATGGGAAGAGGGGGAGGAGAGGTGCACGGCGACGTGGGCGGGAACGTCGGCACGCGATTTCCGATCAGGACCAACCCCCTTGTGAGCGCGATGACGTGGCACTAAGCCCCACCACACGCTTCAGCACCTAGAGGGAGCATCAGCGGCGCTGGCCAATGATGTCATCGGTCCTTTAAAGGGCCTCTCTCGATCGTGCGCCAGCAAAGCAAGCACATCAGCAAGGCAAGCCACCGCCAGAATTGGGATCTCCAGCGATCAATCGCTACATTGATGGGAGGTCTTTAAAAAAAAAAAAAAAAAAAAAGATTTGGCAGGCACGTTCGCAGGGGGAAAGGGTTAGAGAGCAACTGCATTTGTCGGTGGGGGGAGACAAAAATCAATAGTAGGAAATTGCTTGTTTGCCTGGGGAGCCAGAGGCAGCCTTGGGGAGAAGGATCACAATGGTGCAGCATTAAGGGGAGTAGGAGGAAAGCAAGCCTAGGAGCCACATGGTAGAATTAATTAAAAAAAAAAAAAAAAAGTAGATCAAGGAGGAGCCAGGCCCCGGGCAGTAAGCAGAAAGGAATGCGGCTGTAGGCCGCCGGTTCAAATCCCCAATTTAAAAAATATATATATTTATAGATGAATAAATAAGGGAACAGAACTAGACAAACATGTTTAATTAAAAATATAAATATATAAAAACAGAGAGGTGGGGCAATAGCTAGGGACGACTTGCCGCCCTCCCCCCCCCACCTGCTCAAATTAAAAAAAAAAAAAAAAGAAGGCGGGGCAGAAGGGTTAGAGAAGGCTGGTGGTAATCGCAGGTATATTAAAAAAAAAAAAAAAAGCTTCTGGTCCTGCCACATACACTCCCGCAAGCACCTCGACAGAGGCAGAACAAACAGGACGCAAACTACGTGCAACGTGTTCAATGGCTGCAAAAGAAAGAAATACAGAGGACAGTACAAATACGGAGAGTATGCGGTGCAAGAAGCGAACAAGAGAGGCAAACAGTGGAAAAAAGGCTCGCGAGGACGAGGTTCCAGTCGAGAGGGGTTACAGCGACCATATCTGCTGAATCACAAGCAAGTGAAGCAACGTCAGCTGCCAGGCACACTACAGAGACAAGGGCGGAAGAGGCAATGGAGTTGGGGCCACAGCAGCACAACTTGGAGAGGGCGACGGCTTCCAAGACACCACACCAGAACCCCTCAAAGGCATGCAGCCACAGGCCAGCCAGAGCAATTATCAAAGGCCTATGGACATCGATGGATACCCGTGTCCACCGAGCGGAGAGCCATCCCCATCGTCATCACGTTGGATGCAAGAACAGCACGGACACGGCAGTCTGCCATACCAGACATAGCAGAACTTCGACAGCGCTAACTGGCATCCAAGAGCGCCATGGGGCCACAGCGTTCCTGGCCCATTCCCAGAACAGAACCAACTGGGGAGGCCATGGGATTATGCAGCATACAACAGAATGAGCAGCCAAAACAAAAACAAAAAAAAAGCTTCTATCAGTCACCTTGGTGGTCCTGGCTGGCACCATCACAAGGAGCCTTTCCTAATCAAGAAGGAGTGCCGGCACATCATACCGCATCACAGGTTAACCCAACTGGACAGAGGTCACTCTGAGTAGACAATGCAAGAGGCGTATCGGAAGCCCATACTAGTGCTCTAGCATCGGGAGGATGTGATAGACTAGTGGCACAGAGCTACAAAGGAACTCAGCAGGAGACACTAAGCACAGACAAAAGAGCAACCACCAGCCAAACAGATCAAGCATTACAGACAGGAGACAGCAACGTGGGTGAATCTGGGGATAAGGACGAGGAGAGAGAGCAGAAGATGGGTTCCGCAGGTGCGGAATACAACATGGCGACAGCTGGTAAAAAATGCAAGGCGAAGCACAAGCGCAGGGCAAGTTCCAGTTGAGACAGTTCTTCCACATCAACTTCAGACTCCACAAGCGGCAGTGACCTGCTACCAACAACTAAGGCAGTTGACAAGGAATCCAGAGGCCCACCCGCACTCACCACCCTATCAGAACTATGGGAAGGGCTGCCCAAGCAACTATGCAAAAGAATTCAAAAAAGAAAATACATAGATATCTATAGTATATTGCATGAACGACGCAGATCCGAGGACAGAAAGAAATTGAAGGACAAATCGGCTCCAATAGAAAAATGAGATGAGGATTCCAAAGAATATCGTTAACTGGATAAAGGCATTTCTTCACATGACAAGCATGGTGGGACATTGTGACCCTTCACAATACAGTCCCATGTTAAGTTACGCAGTCAACATCCTCCAAGCGTACCAAGAGCACAAAGGTTGGGCCTGGCTCAACTATGATGAGAAAATCCGGGACAAAATGGAGAAAAATCAGTTCAGGGCATGGGGAACGCAAGATGTCAGTCTCTGAATACAGCACATGACACACAAAACGGCGGATCAAGGAATACACTCAAGAAACCTAAGAAGGTCATCCCCCAGCAGGCATTCAGCCAGGCAGGCACAGTCACAGGACAACACAGGCTGGCGTTATAACAAAACAGCATGCACATTTAAGCATGCTTGTTCAGCATGCGCGGCTTCGCACCCACTGATGAAGTGCCCAAAAAGACATCTGACAGGGAGTAAGGTTAAAACAACCTGAGAGCCTGCAGTTCGAAAAAGCACTATTACCCATCAAGCTGGAGGCAATGATACCATGGCTGGAACTTTACCCACGCCATCAAAAAAATGCACAGAAGATATGGAGAGGATTTCGGGAAGGATTCATCATTCCATTCCAAGATCAGATAAAGGGAACAAAGATTAGCAACGCATCATCTACAACCCAACATGCATAGTGCAAAAGAAGTTAGAGATCGAATTGGCACTTGGAGGGATGGCAACCGTTCCAGAACAGGTTCCTGTCACCACTGGCAGTCATCCTTAAGAAAGAAAAAGGCAAATTCTGGCTCATTCAGAATTTGTCATACCCCCCAAGAACATCCGTAAATGACAATTGCCCCCTGAGGAGTGCTCAGAGCAGTATGCATCCTTTGATTCGGCAGTGGCGTTGCTCAGAACATGCAGCATGGGGGGCTCTTATGGCAAAAGCTGACATAGAATCGGCCTTCAGACTCCTTCCAGTACACCCAGGAAGTTTCCCTGTACTGGGGCTCGCATTCAGGAAGCAATATTACTTTGATAAATGCATGCCTATGGGATGTTCAGCCTCATGTGCGTATTTCAAGCTATTTAGCTCAATTTTGCACTGGGTTACAGCGCAAGAAAAACAAAAAACAGCGTCAGACATTATTCACTATTTAGACGACTTCTTATTCGTGGGGCAAAGAGATTCAAACACCTGCTACCACCTGATAAGAGAATTCCAGTCCATCACCAAGGATTGCGGAGTTCCTTTGGTGCACAGCAAGACCGAAGGTCTGGCAACGATCATTTCCTTCCTTGGCATCGATCTGGATTCCAACAAGTTGGTAGCCAGGCTCCCCGAAGAAAAAGGTAAAAAACTCCGCAGTTTAATACAGCAAGCAGCATCATCAAAAAATGTAATGCTACGAGTTGCACAATCCACCCTGGGAACCTTGAACTTTGCATGTCGGGTTATTCCCATGGGAGAACCTTCATGAGAAGACTAGCAGCAGCCACATCATTTCTTAAGAAGTTTCAAAGGATATACACACGGATTTTAAGGTACTAATAGTGGACGAAGCAGGGACACCCATGCGGCACACCTATGGAGGATTGGTCTGCAACCACCTTAGAGTTAGTAAGCAGATCGGTGGCACCATCTACATGGACATCATACAGCCGGAGCTATGACTACATGACTGAGTTCCTGAGAGAAAGCGATGGAGGTAAGGCCACGTTACCGATGTCAATCATCAAATATGTCGCCACGGCGAAAGAGAACAGTGTATCTAGGAATGCCACGATAAAACACCTGGCTGGCCTGTCATTCCTTTTAAAGTGCGTGGGTGGCGTAACCCCAATAAGTCCATCATTCTGAAGAAGATGACAGGAGGTCAAGGAAAGTAGGGCCTACGATCAAGACTCCCCATTACACACAACATGAGGAGGATGTTCTGGACCGTATTAGCATAGAGTTGCATGGCTAAGTTTGAAACTGAGCTATTTCATCTGGCCTTCTCACTCACTTTCTTTGGAGCATTGAGCGTGAGCGAATTGGCTGCTGCCAACAAAGAGGACACAGGAAACAGGGGATTACTTAGGAGGAACGTGTTGGATGCCAGAGGCGTAACCATCACCATACACAAGTCCAAGCAGGAAGAGGAGCCACGCTGTTGCTAAGCATGTGGCAGGGTGCAACACGATACACAACACAGAAAAGTAGTTGGCAGTGTGGACAGATGGGGAGATGCACCTGTTGATTCATGCAGAGCCCCCTTAACCAGATATCAATTTGCAGTGGTACTTAAAGCAACAGTTATGAAAATGAATTTGGACACAAAGAAATTCACCACGCACTCTTTCAGAATTGGTGCAGCTACAAGCGTGGCACAAACTGGACTTCAACCAGCCACGATGAAGAGAATTGGATGATGGCAATCCAATGTGGTCAATATGATGGACCTTATGGTCTAGTGGTGAGGATATGTGGTTTGTATCTAGGCAGTCTGGGTTTGATTCCCAGTGTGGGGTAATCCATGGAAATTTCTCTTTGGATAAAGAGACCACCAAAATTCTTAGTTATATCTTCCAGATCTGCCGCGGGCTAAGCGTTTAGCTTGGATCATTGGTCACTACTGTACACGGTGGGCCGCTATGTCACTCCTATATATGGTGGGCCGCTAAGAGACCACACAGACAACCCTTTGGACCACACTTAGGACTGGCACTGCAAAGGTGGGTCGTCACATGGATGGGAAAGCCTGGCACGCATTGGGAACAGTTATGGCCCCCACTTCGGTGCCTGAGGGACTCGAGGGCTGCTCCGGAGGTGGTAATAATACATCAGGGGAAAGGACCTGTGCTCATTGATAGTTACAACATATTTAATAATGCTCTACGGGATGTCATTGGGGCATAGTATGACAAAGGAAAAAGACACAGGCCGCAGCTTATTCATTAGTTGGGGGGACATGAGGCAAGAGTCCTTCCTACCTAGAGTCTTGGCGGTTACCCCGGCCGGTTGGGCATATTGCAAGTGGTGCCAGTGACATCGCAGAACAGTGTGGTAGTCGATCAGTGCCTTGGGTGGCACAAAAAGGTGGGGGCGCGGTATGTGCCGATGGTCGGGGCCCCCTTGCTTGGGGACAAGGCGGGGGACCCATGGAGTAAGACTGCCATGCTTAGTACCTACAGCGGGCAGTAGTGGAGACATCATACTGGCTCGGGTACCCAGGGAAGTTTTTCATGATGTCTTAAATAAAAGCTGCAGCCTTATACCAACGACAGTTTCTGCGTTTTCCATGTTTAAAAAAACAAATGTATAACTTTGTCTACGGTACGGTAAGGGGCCAGAAGGTAGGGACGACGGTCATGTGGGTAAAGTGGCAGCTGCTAGCGTTAATATAGCACCTAACATAATAATGCACACAAACTAACCCATACAAAGTTAAATCTATATTATGGAACACACTCAAACAGTAAGAACCCTATCTATAAAAAGGCAACACTACAAATATTTAACAAGGCCCTAAACACTAATACACCTCCTATTAGGAAAACAGAATAAGCCAAGCTGCTATAGATCCCCATTCAGAAATAATTGTAAACCTATACTATTAAATGTTACAAAATAGCTGATCAGAATAACATCCAACAATTAAAAACTCAAATTATTAAAAATTGTCCAGATATCAAAATATTTCAAAACAGCAGACATCACAGAATACCCAATAATTAAAATGGCAGTCGATCAAGAAAAATAAACTTAAAAAGTCACCTTACTTACCCTCTCCAGCAACTCTCCTACTCCTTTCCCTTGCAGGCCAATAGCACACACCAGAAGCAGCAAGGGCTGCTGAAGCTCTGTCCTCACAGTCCTTTCCCTTAGAGCCCAAAACACAGTCTCTGTCTCACACAGACCAGTAACCTCCATAACTAGTCTCACACACACACACACACACATACCAGTCACCTCCCTGACCAGTCTCTATCTCTCTCACACACATGCACATATATACACACCAGACATCTTCCTGACCAGTTTGTCTCGCTCTCTCACAGAAACACATCACCTCTGACCAGTCTCTCAATCGCACACAAATGCTCTTGCTTCCATTCTACCACTGGCACACACAAAGCTGCCACTCATGCACCCATTTTACTACCACAGGCACACACAAAGCTGCGGTTATGTTTTTTTGTATAGATGTGAAACCTGGGTTGAGATGAGAGATGTCTCCGCCCACAGGGGGGAGCCTTGTGGGCCTCATCGTCGATGGGCGTGGTCTCAGCAACGTAGGACACAGCTGTATGATAGACTTTATTATGAAGGAAGGAAAAGCAATCCTGCAGAGTGGGGACCGCAAATAAGTTCAGTTCTGAGCAATGGGTATGCCCAGGGTGATACCACAAATGAGAAGATCCGGTAGTGGCCCGCAGAGCAGGGTACGCCAGGAGGTCCCTTCAGTCGAGTAGATATTACCTCAGAAGTGCAGATCCGGTAGTGGCCAGCAAAGCAGGATACGCCGAAGATGACTGTACTGGAGGTGATGATGAACCAGTCTGAGGTGTAGGAATCCAGAAGTGGATCTCGTAGTTGGTATGGCAATACCCTGTGGCACAGGGTGTACTGGAACAACTTCTAATGAAGAGGAACGGTAGTGGCCCGAGGCACAGGGTACACCGCAGAGAAGCTTCAGTATAGCTATCTCTGAAGTCTGTAGAAAGGTACTCACAGTGGAAGTTCCAGGAGAGTGACCCGAGAAGCGGGTCAGGTCCTAGTCAAAGGTAGGAAGGCCCTCCCAGGAGCGGATAGCCAGGAACTGTTAGTGTTCGTGGTAGTTGTGGGTGGATCCTTGGGCTGGTGGCAGATGACCACACCCCCGGGAAAAATCCCGAGAGGGACCACCGGTCAGGCTCAGAGTATGGAGACAGACACATACTAGTTCTTTTATTAAACAGTATATGGAACCACCAGAGGTGGCAGTAGTGAGCTGGAAGTGCCCGGCTGGGCTGTAGTCCCTCAGATACTGGAACAGCGATCCTGGATAACTGAGCTGTAGAGAAACTGAATATAGTGTGTAGGCAGAGTATGCAGAGTTCAGGAACAGAACCTTGATGGTAACACTCACACAATAGTCTCTTAGAAGCAGCCCAGGAGCTGGAATGAAGCAGGCCCTCGAGGAGCGAGTACCTGGTTCCAGGGAACGCTCTGAGAGTGTGATGGTAACTCACTGGTGGTGTAGGCAGCGATGACTTCCTGGCAGAAGTAGTATTCAGTAGCAAGAGGTGTTTAAAATTATGAGAGGTCTAGAATGGGTAGATGTGAACCAGTTATTTACTCTTTCGGATAATAGAAAGACTAGGGGGCACTCCATGAAGTTAGCATGTGGCACATTTAAAACTAAATCGGAGAAAGTTCTTTTTCACTCAACACACAATTAAACTCTGGAATTTGTTGCCAGAGGATGTGGTTAGTGCAGTTAGTGTAGCTGTGTTTAAAAAAGGATTGGATAAGTTCTTGGAGGAGAAGTCCATTACCTGCTATTAATTAGAAAATAGCCACTGCTATTACTAGCAAAAGTAACATGGAATAGACTTGGTTTTTGGGTACTTGCCAGGTTCTTATGGCCTGGATTGGCCACTGTTGGAAACAGGATGCTGGGCTTGATGGACCCTTGGTCTGACCCAGTATGGCATGTTCTTATGTAAGTCCGGGAACGTGGGCCCTCGAGGAGTGAGTACCGAATCCAGACTGCAATCTGGAAAGCAAAAAGAAAGCGAGGCCCCCGAGGAGCGGGTACCCCTGGTAAGTCTGAGGAGGCAGAGTAGCAAGGTATGCGGAGAGCGAATCCCATCTGCCAATACCTGGAGGAAAGCCCTTGCTAACTCCATACGTTAGCGATTTCAGAGACCTTAAATATCCGGGGAAGATGACGTCACTTCAGGGGGACGCCCCTGAGGTTCGTGCCACTGCTGGTACTTGGGGCCGCGCCACGCGCGTGCCCTTAGGCTGCTGGGAAACACGACGGAGTGCAGCATCTAGCCGGTCCGGGGACGCCGGAGAACGGCACGATGACGCCGCGGCAGCCGGACTTCCAACAGGCAAAGAGGGAGTCGCCAAAGAGGTAAGGTGGGCGTAGTGGAGACGTCAGGCAGCGACGGTCGCAACAGGAAAGTGGAAGGGCCCCCGAAGAGCTGGTACCCAGAGCATCCACACACCATGAACATGTCTGGAATAGGAAGTCCAAGAATGGAGCGGATTCAGCAACGAGGAAACTCCTTGCTAACTCGTAATAGCAGAGGGCCAGTCAGCTTAAGTACAGCAGCGAGTTGATGTCATCGGGAGGGGACGCCCCCGAGGTTCCCGCCATGATGTGTACAAAGGAGGCCCGCGCACGCCTTAGGTGATTCCGGAGACAAGATGGTGGTCAGCAGCGCCCACGCCATCTCAGGGACGCCAAGGAGGTCAGTGTTGGTTAACAGAGGCCGCCATTCTTCCTAGGATTGAAGGTGCAGGGAAAAAGGAGGTAAGCATGAGAGGTCACAGCTGTCTGCGACCGACGGGCGTAACAACTGCCACTCACGCACCCATTCTACCACAGGCACACACGAAGCTGCCACTCACGCACCCATTCTACCACAGGCACACACGAAGCTGCCACTCACGCACCCATTCTACCACAGGCACACACGAAGCTGCCACTCACGCACACAAGCTCACATGGAACCTCTTCTCATTGTTTGGCCCAATAAGCCTGGCCTCCGCTTATCAGCCACCGCTGGCCTGGCCTCTGGCAGCAGTGCACAGCATCTCTCTGCAGGATTATCTGGGGGGAAGGGGGGGCGGGTTTAATTCGGAGATTGGTCGGTGGAGATCTGACGCATTTGAGAGCTATGTCCATCCAGGGCCTATCTAATTTGAGAGCAGTATCTAATTATTTTTTGTTTCTAGATGCTGCATGTATGCGGAATTGTGCATGGATTGTTGGACATTCCTATGTTATTTGGGCGTACAGACACACATGTGGATGTCCTTATGGGCCTCAATTGGACTTAACTCGTCGAGGCATGCTGTTTCGTTTGTTGGGTCGCAGGGGAATGCTATGGGATGAATTGATTCCATGTCTATGACATGGATTAGAGCTGTTTGGTCAGCCACAAATGCTGATCATTCACTTAGGGGGTAATGATTGTGGGAAAATGTCAGGACACAAATTTATCAGCATGGTGTACGGAAAGATTTAATGTTCATATCTATTTTGTTACCTGCTGCTAGAATATGCTGGTCTGACATTAAAGCAAGGCCTGCTGAAATTAATAATTTAATATGACGCAAAGAGTTGGGCTATAGCTAACCAACAGATTGGGTCTTGGCTAAATCTTTTGGGTGGCTGTCACATCCGCCATGAATGGTCCTGGGATTTCGAGCAAGGTTTCTTCAGTAGAGATAGGGTCCACTTATCATTCATTGGGTTAGACCTATTTCTTAATTCATTTCAGGAGGCCTTGGAAAAATGTTGTTAGGAATCCTGGCCGTATCTTTGGGGGTCACAAAGTATTTCATATCTGTGTCTGCACTGGGTGGCCCAAGCCAGTTGGGATTCAGCTTTACTTAATTTGCTGCTGATTTGACTGTTGTCATGTCTTGACTTATGAGAACAACTGAGTGCAGTTGTCTACGTCGGGCTTCTTGCTGGGTGGTGGTGGGGGTCGTGATAATGAGTACAAGGCATTATGGAACTTGCTAGCCGGGTGGCTGATGATCACCTTGCTGGGTGGTGGCAGATGGTTACCGGGAGTTACCTAAGTTAGTTTATTCTGGGCTCGGGCACCTTTTTGTGTTATGTAATAAAGCTGCGGCCTTGTTTGATTCCAATTTGTAGCCATGTTTTTATTGACTTTGAAAAAGGGCGGATGCGGAGTAAGTTTGTGTCCTGGCTACCCATATTAATAGTTTTAAAAAGGGAGACTGACAGAAAAACTGAATGAATTGTGTCTTGGTCTTTACCAAAAAGAATGTTGGGAACATAGCCACACCAGAAACATTCTTTGCAAGTGATGATTCTGAACAAATACAATTCTCTTTGATACTGTATGATGTACTAAATCAAACTGACAAACTAAAGAGTAACAAAACGCTAGGACTGGATAGTATCCATCCCAGAGTCCTGAAAGAATGCTATACCATCAGATGAAAAAAATGGGAATAGTCGGAAGTGTTCTAAAATGGTTCTCCTCCTTCCTAGCAGATAGGACATTCCAGGTCAAACTGGGCAACAACATATCTCACACACTCCATATCGATACAGGGCTCAGCGCTCTCAGCAACACTTTTCAACACTTGTATGCTTCCTCTGTGTACACTATTAACAAAACTAGAAATCAACTTCTTATAAGTAGATGACATACAGTTCTACATTCCATTCTCCAAATCAACTGAAAACACAGCATCAACCATCGCATCATACATGAAGGCAATACAGCAAGAACTGTCGCAGCTTAAACTAACTCTAAACACAAAAAAAATAACTAAAATCGTATGGCTAAGGAGAAACTCACCTGTAGGTAATCTGCCACCTCTAGACCTGGGTAACTTTCACATTACCCCCTCCAAACAAGTAAGAGACCTAGGAATACAGATGCATGAGAACATCACAATGAAAAATCACATAAATTAAAACAGGATACTGCAAATTTTACATCAGCTAAAACCTCTAACATTCCAGGACTTCCACACTGTTTTACAAAAATTAATATTCTCAAACAGTGATTACCGCAATTCCCTATTACTAGGCCTATCGTTGGGACTTTTAAAACCACTACAATTACTACAAAATGCCTCAGCAAACCTTTTATTAGGAACAAAGAAATCTGATCACATCACTCCCTCACTGATAGCTCTACACTGGCTGCCAGTACAATCCAGAATCCATTATAAAGTACTAACAGTAAATTTTATCATCAATAACAGAAACCCCTGCTTATTTGGCATGAATCTCCATCCATACATACCACAGCGAACTCTAAGATCGCAAAATAAAGGACTATTGACTGTTCCAACGACACGATGTACTCATCGAACACAAATAAGAGACCAAATGTTTTCCATAGCAGGACCCAGGTTTTGGAATTCTCTAATAGACAGAAAGAACTTCAAACGTGAACTGAAAACCTGGCTCTTCAAAAATGCACATGATCTAACATAAAATACCAATGTGCAGAAAACTACAGGATTATAAGCATTGTTAATATTAGAAGAATGAACAAGTACTGAGTGATGTAAAGTGCATTATGACAACTCTATGACTAACATATGAAGGCTATTTAAATAGAAATTATGTATTTCAAATGACCTTCCTAGCCCTCTAGTTAACATGTTTTACATGTTGTTTATACCTAGAATATGAATGTTGCTTTTGTAAACCATTGTGATCTTCTTTTGGAACGACTGTATAAAAAATACATAAATAAATAAAACATGAAATTGCAAACCTGTTGATAGTAATCTGTAACCTATCATTTAAAACAGCCAAAATACCTCAAGACTGGAGGATGGCCGATGTAATGACAAATCTTTAGAAAGGGTTCCAGGGGTAAACTGGGAAACTATAGACCAATGAGCCTGACATTGGTGCCAGGCATAGTGGTAGAAGCTAGTCTGAAGGAAAAAAAAAAAAAAAAAAAAAGTACTGACAATACAAATAGACATGGCTTAATATGGAAGAGTCAACATGGTTTTAGGAAAGGGAAGACTTGCCTTACAAATCTATTGGATTTTTTTTTTTGAGGATGTAAACAAACGTAGATAAAAGGCAAGCAGACTGATATACCGTAGTATATTTGCATTTTCAGAAAGGATTTCACAAGTCTCACATGAAAGCCTCCTCAAAAAATTAAACAGCCATGGGACAGAAGGCAGTGTCCTGTTGTGGATTGGTAAATGTTTCCTGTCTTTTAATCAAAAGGTAAAATTAAAAGATCAGTTTTCCAAATGAAGAAATGTCATTAGTGGAGTACCAGAGGGACTGGTACTATTACCTGCGTTATTTAACATTCACAAATGACCTGGAAAAGGAAACGACAGAGGTAATAAAATTTGCATGTGAAACAATTATTCAAAGTTGTTAAAAGAGCAGCAGATTGTATGAATTTTGCAGAAGGACCTTGTGAAAATAGGAGACTAAGCATTTGAATGGAAGATTAAATTTAAAGTGGAAAAGGGTAAAGTGATGTATATAAAGAAAAATAATCCCAACTACAGGTACATTATGCTGAGTTCCATATTGGGAGTCACTACCCAAGAAAACATAGCAACATACTAATGACGACTGAAAAGGACCAAATAATCTATCCAGTTTGCCCAGTAAGCTTCTTATAGTAGTAACTGCCGCTCCATGCAGGTTACCCCCAAGCCTTATGTTAAGGATAGTATTATTAAAAATCAAAACCAAATAACTGCCAAACTCATAACAAAATTATCCCTAGCAACATTTTTATGAGGCGAGCAGCCTTCTTGATAATTCAGACAATGCTGCTTGAACATGCTTTGCTTTCAGACTTGGCCATAGAAGCAATCCTGAGTTTTTCTTCCTGAATGCCAAAGTATCGGTGTCCTAGACCATAAAAGTCGGGGCCCAGCATTGGTTTTCATCTGAATCCAATTCCCCCCCCCCCCCCGAGTCAATGCTGAGAGTGATGCTGCAGTTGTGTCAAAATCATATATGTTAATTGGTTAAGAATTGTAATCCCCATATGACAAAATCACGTATGCTAAGTGGTTAAGGATAGTAATCCCCATGTCTTCTTTTAGGGGTAGCAGCTCCAGTTAGAACTTAACATCAAAGATGCCGCCATACTGGATCAGACCAAGAGTCCATCAAGCCCAGCATCCTGTTTCCAAAAATGGCCAATCCAGGCTACAAGAACCTGGCAAGTACCCAAAACATTAGGTAGATCCCATGCTAATGCCGGCTATTCCTTAAGTCAACTTGATTAATAGCACTTAATGGACTTCTCCTCCAAGTTTTCCAAACCTTTTTTAAACCCAGCTTCACTAACTGCCCTAACCACATCCTCCAGGGATCCTCAGTGGTTATCCCATGCCCTTTTGCATCACAACCTCTTCCAGAAGGGCATTCCAAGCATACACCACCCTCTCCATGAAAATATATTTCCTGATCTTGGCTCTGAGTCGTCCCCTCTGGATTTCATTTCATGACCCCTAGTTCTACCATTTGCTTTCCAATGGAGAAGTTTCAAAGATCACACATCATTAAAACCTTTCAGGTATCTGAAGGTCTGTATCAAATCTCTCCTGCACCTCTTCAGATCTTTTAGCCTCTCCTCATAAGTCTTCAGATACAGACCTTCTCTTAACTGCCTCCATCCAGTCCCTATCCTTTTTGAGGTACGTCTCCAAAACTGAACACAGTATTTCAATGAGGCCTCACTGAGGACCTGAACAAGGGCATTATTGCCTCTTTTTTCCTGTTGGTTATTCTTCTCTCTATGCAGCCCAGCATACCTCTGGCTTTATCCACTATCTGGTCACATTGCTTTGATGCTTTTAGATCTCCAGGTACTATCATCCTGAGGTCCCAGTCACGGTCTGTGCACATACATTTCACCCTTTATCACATATGGTTCAAGTGAATTTACAGCACCCCAAGTGCCTGAGCCTGCACTTCTTGGCACTGAACCTAGCTGCCAAACCTTCAACCACTCTTCAAGCTTTATTAAATTGTTTTTCATTCTCTCTACTCCTTCAGGTGCATCCACTCTGTTGCAGATCTTAGTATTATCTGCAAAAAGACAAACTTTTCCCTCTAACCCCTCTGCAATGTCATTCACGAAGACATTGAACAGAACCAATCCCAAAACTGATCCTTGAGGGACTCCACTTAACACTGTTCTCTCTTCAGAGTAGGGTTCATTTACCATTACCCACTGTCTGTCAGTCAACCAATTTGTAATCCAGTCCATTATGGCACACACTCCTAGCCCTCTCATTTTATTTACCAGCCTTCTATGCAGGACTGATTCAAAATCTTTGTTAAAAATCCAAGTAAGCTCCATTGAGTGCTCTTCCTTGATCTAATTCTCTAGTCACAAAATCAAATTAATTTGACAGGCCCTTCCTCTGGTGACACCATGCTGCCTTGGAACATGCAATCCCCCAGACTGTAGATAGTTCACTATCCTATGTTTCGGCAGTCTCCATTAATTTTCACACTACTGAGATAAGGCTTACCAGCCTGTAGTTTCTGGTATCCTCCCTACTACCTTTGAGAATCTGGCCCACAATTTCTCTTCTCCTATGTTATAACCCTATTTCCGTTTCCAAGGATCTATTAAATCTTTCAGCAGACCTGCCAGCATATCTCTGAGCTCCCTTAGTTTCCTGGGATAAACCTCATCCAACCCATGGCCTTGTCCACTTTCAATTTTTCTGGTTCTTCCCATACATTCACTTCTGTAAATAGGGTTGCATCAAGCCTACTCTCAGTTGTGCTTTTGTCAAGCTTTTTATTAACTTGATAAATAGTTGATTTTTAAACTTAGTAAATATATTTGCAAACAGTGTAGTGTTCAAAAACAAACAAAATTAATGGTTTTCAATTAAAAAAAATTAACTTTTTTTGGATAGTCAAGAGATGTGAATCTTTATGCAAATATGCCATATTATTGCCACTCAATTTGCTAAATCTTGCCTCAGAATCTTGAAAAAAATCTGCTACTGGAAATCGGGGGCTCTGACCATGAGAAACGATTGGACAGTAAATATAGCAAGACAAGATAGAAATAAATAAATAAATAAAAAACCAAGAGACCAATTTAAAACAGTGAGGCCGTAATTGAGAAAAACTAAAAACCAGGTGGGAAGAGGAAACTTTAATTAAAGCTATAAACTGTCCCCGCCACAATTCAAGAAGTATTAAAAACACTGGTAATAAACTTGACAAACTGAACTCTTACACTACATACCCTGGTTTAAGAATAAAGTTAATGCAGGATATGTGCAAAACAAACCCTGTCTAAGAAAGTCAAGAAAAATACTAGAGATATTAAAAAAAAAAAAAAATAGAGAGCCATCGCTAAATGAGCAGCACTTCCATGTAACAGCGGCCAATGCGAAGCCTACAGTACATGGTCGTTAAAAAAAATGTTACGGTTCTGCAGTCGGATAATTAACAGGGGCGTCCCCTTTCGGCAGGCCACTTACCTAAGAACCGGCCACAGGCCCCTTGCCGTGCCCGGTGGCTCCTCTCCTCCAGCCTTGCTACTTGCCCCTAAACCAGCGCCACAGGCATGGGGGTGAAACTCAGCCTACCCCTACGCCACCTGCTTACCACTTCCGGTCCCGTGCAAAGCCGGCGCCCCTGGATCCAACCCGCCTAGTCCGACCCATCAACAGCCGAGCGATCAGGCAGCACTAATCAACTGGCCAAGCGCTCCAACCACCATTCTTTCACTTTTCAGAGGATTCAGGGACAGAGACGTAGCTTGAAACGTCGATACCTTGGGGCGGAGCATGTGCCTTGGCAATGACCATGTTGTGGTTGGCAAAAATATTGCATAGCGTGACAACTGTGCGTTTCTAAAATGCAGCGTTTTATTTTTTTATTTTATTTATGACAAATATTTATTACAAGGTATTATATATATATATATATATATATATATATATACAAAATAATAAATTAAACATTGCAAGGGCAGGTGGCTTGATGGGATACACATTGAGGTCGGAGCAGGGAGAAACATGCATGATCCATCATTAGTGTAGATGATGTATGGAAATATATTGGTCACTCAGTGCTGGAAATTCTTTTCAAAGGTTGCTTTTCTTAAAAATAAAGCACCCATACAGATGTTTACGTCTGCTTGGGCTCAGGAACACCCCTATTTTCCAAACCAGTGACAAGATACTCATTTTCAGAGAAATTAAGTTACCTACGAACAGCGTAAGCTCTACAGCTCCAGTATTTTACATGCTTCTGTGTGCGGTTATGGTGTATTTGGGTGTCCAACAAAGCTCGAAAAAAATCCTGAGCTGGGAAAGCCCTGGGACAGCTTCTTGTCTTCAGTATTATATAACAGGATTAAGAGCATAATATAAGAACATAAAATATGCCATCCTGGGTCAGACCAAGGGTCCATCAAGCCCAGTATCCTATCTCCAACATCCCATGCTATTAATGCTGGCAACAAGCAGCAGCAATTCCCTATTGATTAATAGTTTATGGACTTCTCCAGGAACTTATCCAAGCCTTTTTTAAACCCAGCTACACTAACTGTCTTAACCAGGGGTGCTCATCTTTTGAAAATAGAAAACAAAAATGATTTGACATATGATAATAAGGAATGCATTATGGCCTTAGGAAGGGTAGGGGATGGTTTCTATTATCAGATAATCTCTCTGCACTTGCAGACTGCTGCTTAGAAACTGACTTAAGGGGTGCTTCAGGACCTGCACTAGAAGAAATACAAGTCAGCAGAGCAGTAAAAAGCAACACAGAATAGCTGGTGGAAGTGCCGGGACCATCTTTTTCTGCACCTGGAGCAGATGTTCAGAATTATGCCACCCCCTCCCCTGTGGCTGCTCCAGTTCAATGCTTTCTTTTTTTGTGGCAGAGGTACAACTGTCCCTTTGGTGGCAGCTGCTACAGCAAAACACCTCCCTCTCTCTCCTCTCCTATCTATCATCCCCCTCTTTCTCTTTCCCCACCCCTTGCCCAACATCCTCTTTCTCTTCGCCTCCACTCTTTCCTCTACATCACCCGTTTTATCTCCACCCACTCCTTCTGCTGCATCCCAATCTCACCACTCCACACCCAGCATCCCTCTCTTTTTCTCCCCTCTCCCAACCACTTGCCATGGACCCCCCTGTTTCTCTCCCTCCCCCCACTACTTGTCCAGTATTCCCCTTTCCTCCATCCATTCCTTGTCCAACAGCATCCTTTGCCTAAAAGCTTTCCTCCACGCCTCCTCACCACTTGCACAGCAGCAACCCTTCTCTCTCCCTACTCCCTACCCAGCATCCTCTCTCTCCCAACTACCTATTCAGAAACAGAAGCCCCCCTCTCCCCCAACCCTCTTCCCAGCAACAGGAGTCCCCTCTCCATCTCTCTTCCCAACAGCATCACCCTCTCCCCCAGCACCTCTTTCCCAGCAGCTGCAACTCCCTGTCCTCCACCCCTCTACCCAGCAGAAGCAAACCCCTCTGCTCACCAGCAAACCCCCCCCCCCCCCGGGCCAGCAACAATCCCTTCTTTGGCTCCCCCTTCACATCCTGCCCAGTGGCAGTACCTTCCCCCCCATCTCCCCCTTTCTTTCTCTCTGCTCCCTCCTATGCTCCTTGGGCTGCAATGCTGCAGAAACTTAAAATCTGCACAGGGCCTGTGAGCCTTCACGCACCCACAGGCCTTGAGGCAGCCCCAATTCTTCTCCCACACAAGTTTATTCATTGTAGCATCCTAAAATCTGAGTGACTGGAGGTCCCTCAGGACATGTTTCAAAACCACTTCCTTAGGTCCTTCAGCCCTTTCCCTAATTAATTTTCAGGCCTATAGCCACCCCCTGAGATTCTGAAAATCAAACTCAGCAAATATTATGATCCCACCACAACCCTTCCCAGAACAATTCTGTAAAATTACATAACTGGACATCATATTTGTAAGTACTAAACTTTGCTTTGTATATGCATGTATGATATATATATATCACATATATATCATACATGCACACAAATACACTGGGTGAAAGCAATCTCCGAAATGGCTGGCTGGGCTGAACATGAATTTTTCCCCTCACTACTTACTATGGAAAAAACATTAAATTTCTGATCTCACTTCAGTAACCATGACACAAAGTCCCTCTGTTACCAAGCACTTTGTGAAGTAATACAAAACCCTGCAAAAAGTCACTCAGAACCTATATAGCAAGTCTGCTATACCAAAACTGCACAAACTCCCAAAACTCAAAACCATCAACCCTGTATGAAAAGGCAACACTACAAATATTCTACCTGGTCATAAAATACCAATACACCTTCTAGTGAGTAAACAGAAAAAGTTGGACTGCTAAGGATCCTATACTTAACCTACACGTTAGCAGAATACCTCACCTTGCTTTCACATACAGAACACATTCCCTCACCAAATACAATCCAAACGTTCATAAATTGTAAATAGAAACATGCAGCAAACAATAGTCCTGGGGGAACTCTGAGGAACTGCGGAATGTAGAATTTGTGCAGAATTCTCCCTTCCCACAGATTTCCCCCCTCGCCTCACAGAATTCAGGCTACATCACTGCTGTCAATGCTATGACAGCAAATAATGGCTCACCTATCAGAAGAGGAAGGGCATGATCCACGAAAGCACGCAAAGGCAGTGTGGCTGCTGTGGCATGGGTGAAGATCGCTCAAGCAGAAGCAGCGCGGTACAGGTGAAGTTCGTACAGCAAGCTCCACTACCTGAAGACCAGGCCAGGACCATATAGGCAGCGAGTAAGGAGTTCCTCCTTTGGAGGTATGAGAACACTACGAGGGAGGGGAGAGAGGGGAAGAAAGATAGTGATAATGTCTAAAGATCTGAAGATGTTGAAACAATGTGACAAGGCGATAGCTAAAACCAGGAGAATGCTGGGCTGCATAGAGAGAGGAATAACCAGTAAGAAAAAGGAGGTGATAATCCTCTTTTACAGGTCCTTGGTGAGGACTCACCTGGAATACTGTGTTCAGTTTTGGAGACTGTATCTCAAAAGGGACAGAGACAGGATGGAGGCGGTCCAGAGAAGGGAAACAAAAATGGTGGGGGGTTTCTATCAATTGACTTATGAGGAGAAATTGAAGATTTTAAATATGTATACCCTGGAGGAGAGGTGGTGCAGGGGAAATATGATACAGACTTTCAGATACCTGAAAAGTTTTAATGATCCACAATTGACAAACCTTTTCCGTTGGAAAAAAATCTGTAGACCTAGGGATCACATAATGAAACTCCAGGGAGGATGATTCAGAACCAACGTCAGGAAATATTTCTTCACAGAGAGGGTGGTGGATGCCTGGAATGCTCTTCCGGAGGAGGTGGTGAAGAATAGATCAATGAAAGATTTCAAAGGGCATGGGATAAACACTGTGGATCCCTAAAAGTTAGAGGATGGAAATGAAGAAAAGAGTGCATGGGGGTAACTTGCTGGTGTGGCGGTTACTACCCTTAACCAATAAGCCTGATACTTCTGATACAACTCCAACATTGCTCTTTGCTTCAACGGTAAGAGGGAATGGGAAATTGGACTCAGACAGCAACCAACAAGGGTCCTGACTTTGACAGTTTGGGAAACTAAATATGGGGGTGACCTGTATGGTGCAGCAGATTCTACACGACAGATGCTAACATAAGCCTGCTGAGCAGACTGGATGGACCAATTGTTCCTTTTCTACTGTCATTATCTATGTTTCTGTCTATGTTTCTATGTGTGAGCCCGTGTTTTTGTTGTTATTTTGACAAATAAATGTGCAAAGGTTTGCGCGCGCACATACACACACACATGCTTTCTATTCACTGCAGACAGAAGAGAAGGGGGAGAAAAAGAGAAAAAGAGGGACTGGATTAGGAAGCAGGGAGGCTTTTTTTCCCTTTGCACAATGTTGTGTTTGCTCTAGACTCACCACCCCTACCCACATCCTTTTCCTTGCATGATGCGTGGGAAGGGAGGGGTTGGAACAGGAAGCAAAAAACTTTATCATTTTTGTTCCTCTTCCTTGTACCTTTTCTAGCTCTCCTATATCTTTATTGAGATGGGGTGATAAGAGATGCACACAATACTCAAGATATGGTTGCACCATAGAAACTGGAGAGGGGTTACAATAGAAACAGCTCAGTCTGTCAGCTGTGATTCCAGAAGTTCGGACTCTACTGAGGATAGAGTGAGGGTATACAAGTCAGGAAGCTGTGACTTATAGTGAGTGGGAGCAAGGAGAGTACGAGAGTCAAGGATGGAGGAAGAATTCTGGGGTCATCTCTGGAGGTGAAGAAAGTGGTGAGGGGAAGAGAAAGTGTGGAATAGTAGGGAGGTAGAAGAGAGAAAGTTGATATGTGTTATTCCTCTCCTTCTCCCCGCCCCCCATTGTAATAAGGTGTGTAGTAAAACTCTGTGCTGAAATTCAGCACAGTTTTTTAACTCCTGATGCAGTAAGCAAATGGTATCCTACTGCACTGGGAATTTAAAAACCACGCAAACCCAAGTTAAAATGTCTGCTCAGTCTTTTGCATAGGCTATGCACACATTTTAACTCGGTGCAATTGTGGCTGTGGCTTCACCTAACTCACAAATCTTTTTGTGTACGAAGAAAAGATGATTTGTGAGCTGGGAGAAGCAGTGGCTGCGGCTGCAGGAAGAGGAGTGCACACAGAGGTTATTTCTGGTTTCACCAGCCACGGACAGCTGTCCAAGCCCTCAGGCCTGCAGCAGGGACAAGAACAGCTTCCCTGCCTGGGGAAGGAGCAAGCATGGGCGCTGCAGAAAACATGAGGCTGAAGCTGCCTTACTCTCCTTTTTTATGCACAGAATGTGTTTTTCAGCAAACAAAAAATAAGATTTATGCAAACAAAAAATGTTTTTGTGCCCATAAATCATATTTCATGCACAGAGAATATTCTTTGGGTTCACAAAGCACACGCACATGTTTTCTGTGCATAAAATTCCAACTACAGGGCTGGCACCAGAACTCCAGTTTCTACTCAACATCAATCAGCATCAATCAGCCCAAGTTACCTGGTCTCCTATAATTCTATGGTGACAGTAAGGGGGCCACAAAATTAATCCCTTGCTGCAGAATTGGCTGGACCAGGTCAAATCACCACAAGAGACTGGGGCCAGGTCCAATCAGGAGAAGTGACATTGGTGGCAGTGGTGGCAATGGCGCCTTCTTCCTTCTTCCCTCCCCCAATTTCCTTACTTGCTGTCCTCCACGAGGTTGAAAATCCGACACTTTGGCCCCGGCAGCAGAAGGATGTGGCCTGAGGTGCTTCAATATTGCTGTGAGGGAATCATGGGAGGAGGAAGAGAAGCAAATGAAGGAGAGTGAGACTGGGGAAAAGAAATAAATAATGGAGGGTGAGAGGATTGCTGAGAGGGGAAGGGAAATGAATGAGAGAGAGTGAGGAGATGGGGAGAAAGGAAGTGAATGAGGGGGAAAAAGTGAATGAGACAGTGTGGGGTGTGAAGGGAGCAGAGAGGCTTTGGAGGGGCGGGGAGTGAGAGAAGGGATCAGTATCAGAAGGAAGTGAATCTTCCCTCTTTCCTTCTCTTGATCTCAGATCCCCTCCTTTCTGGTCCAGTATATACCCCCTTCCCCTTCCCGCTCCTTGCGATCCCTTCTTCATCTGTTCCCTGATTCTCCTGCTCTCTCCCTCCTTCTGTGCCTCAATCCCCTATCACTCTTTCTCTCCTTCCTGAGATCCCTTCTTCCCCTATTTTTTTAGATCCTCTTTCCTTTCCCCTCTCCCAGATGCCCTCTCCTACCACCTTCATTCTCTACCCAGCACTGGTCATTAAGTTCCCTTTCCCCCCGAAGAACCAAGTAAATTAATCAGACACAAGAAATAACAGAAAACAACTTTATTTTTATAAAGTAAAATTTACATTAACATTGAATATGCAAATCAATTCAAAATGTATGCATATGTGCCATACAATTGCTACAGAATTTAAAAATTCTGCCACAGAATTTGCAAATGTTTGCCCCAGAATCTTGAAAAATCTACCAAAGTAAACCAAGGTCTCTGCATTAGCTCTGGAAACTGTACTCCATCTCTAACTAGGAATTAAGTTTCAAGCACTAACACAATATAAGTTAAGTAAGCGAACCTCCATGGATTGCAGGGGTAATAGCTAATAAACCAAAAATGCAAAAAAGGCATAGGTGTGTGGATCCAAAGATGAAACAAACTGAATATGCCTCCTTCAGTTACAAACACTCTGGAGAAAAAAACTATTGAATTCTTCTAAAAAATGGAAGAAAAGGCTTCAAAGCACAAACAGCAAGCAGCATTATGTGATGATAAACCAGCATAATCAAAATGGGGTGGAGCCAAGATGGCATCGTGAAAGGCTGCATGTTCATACCTGTACCGGCGTTTTTCCTCTAAAAAGAATTTCTAATAATTTTATAATGTCTCCGAAGAGAAAGGGGAGACCCCGGAATTACCCATCAGAACCTGTGGTCACCTCCGGACAGCGAACGATCGAATAATGCGCCTTGAAACCAGCGAACATGGAGCTAAGAAGTCCGGCTGTTGGGTCGCAGGAAGGAGACTGTGACCCGACCTCGGAAGGAGTATCTCTTAGCCCCCTAGATGAACGACTGCCGCCGGCAGTGAGAGGGACCTCGACACCGCAACTGGAAGCGATGTCCAAAGTGGCTAGTCTCTTTCAACCTGAGGGGACGGTAGAGAGGAGAACCCTAGCACAGAATTCCCTGGACAACGGAGAGAGTGGCGCCGGAGAGTTGGACCAGGACAGAGGAAGTGACCAGAGGAGTGAAGGAGGTGAGAGAACTGTGTCTTGCCCTCTTTCCTTACCCGACGCCATTCTTAACATATCTAAACCAGAGGTAGTAATGCTAGATTCGCTCTGGCAATTAACATCAGCCTTGGCTAAGGCTCTGGTGGACTGTTCAGGGAAAATAACCTCAATGTCACAACAAATGGATATATTGAACAGCAGCTTTTCAGAACAAAAGCAGGAAACTTCGGTGAAATTATAAAACTTAGACACTGAAATTAAACAAGTAAAGCAGGTACAGGCAACATTAATACAAGACTGTGGCAATATTAATAGAAGACTTGAAAATGTGGAAAACACTATGAGCCATTTAAACTTGAAGGTACTTCATTTCCCCAGGGCGATTGGAGAATTTCCAAGAATGACTATCAAACGCTACTTTATAGAAACATTAGAAATTCCCTCTGATCAAACTCCACCCCTGGACAAGGTGTATTTTCTTCCTATTCGTTCTACTCATCAAGTACAAATGGCCTCTAATGTTTTAGAGAACTTAACAACGCTTTTGGAAACATCGACATATGAGATTGCAGAGAGAACAACCTTATTGATTTCTTTTTTGAATGAGGCTGATCTGGGAAAGATCATGCGTGCCTACTTTAAAAAGATACAAGTTATGTTTATGGGAGCAAGTGTAAGGATTTATCCTGACTTAACCAAAGTAACTCAGCTCAAGAGGAAGAGTTTTCTGGCATTGAAACCTGAAGCACTAGCAGTGGGGGCCTCTTTCTTTGGCCTCTTTCTTTTTGAGATTCCCCTGCAAGTGTGTAATTAAACATGGAGGGAATAACTACATCTTTTTCCAACCTGACCAGCTTAAGAACTTTATAGAGGCAAAGAAAAATATCGCTGCAATAAGCAGTGGATGAGTTCGTAGTAAATTAATGTACTGGTTAAAGCATGATGCCTTTTTCTGTATTGGAAAATATTTTGCCTTATTTCTCCTTAATTTGCAAGTACTCCTCCCCCCCTAGGATATTGGAGTCTAATGGGTTTTGTAACAATTGATTAGTATTCTTAGTTATTTCTGATTTGAGAATAGTATTTTCCTCACTTGTTCAAATCATATTTCTTTGTCAAAGTGGATGCTTTGTAAGAATGTTAAAAATTAATAAAGAGAAAATAATAAAAAAAAAAACAGCATAATCATTAGTCAGAAAAACTTCCAAAAATAATTAATAGTGTAGCAAATGTGCTCTCTAATATCAAAATTCAAAAAAAGAGAAAAATAACACTTTAAAGTGAACTGAAAACCAATTGCAATCCCAACATGGCCAATGTTTTGCCGAAACAGGAGCATCAAGGAGGTATTGCTGCAAAAGACTTTGATTACATCTTCAAAAGCCAAGAAAGAGCTTATTAAAGTGCTCCTACAAAACAAATATGATAAAGTCTTCCAAACATAGCTAACTTATCATGTAGAGCATGTGCTTTTACTAACGTGAACAGTATACCGTGGTGTTCTGTCTACACACCATTTTCTTGTTATACTGACAGTCCTGTAGTGTGTGGTACATTTTAAATGGAGTCGAATTAATGAGAATCACTGAAAATCGACAATTTGATTGGTCCACAGTGTTGTAATCCGGAAGTGGATCCTTAGGCCGACCGTCGTTGGGAGGCGGTCGGGAGGCAGACACGCACAGCCGTGGAAAGCTCTTCGCCTGGAAACCCGTGACGCCCCCAGAGGAGCTGTGAACGCCCGGGTCGCTAGGACTTAGGTGACTTCGCCCTGGAAGTCCGAGGTCCCCCCAGGAGGAGCCCGTAGGGACCCGGACCGCTGGGACTTAGGAGAGAGGCTGGCGTGGAAGGAAACCCGGACCGGAACTGGAACAGGAGTGAAGGCAGGAGAAAAGGTGAAGACAGACCGTGATCAAGGCAGGCAGCTGGAATCAGAAGCGAGAGTCAATCCGTGGTCAAGGCAGGCAGCAGGAATCAGAAGCGGGAGTCAATCCGTGGTCAAGGCAGGCAGCAGGAATCAGAAGCGGGAGTCAATCCGTGGTCAAGGCAGGCAGCAGGAATCAGAAGCGAGGGACAAACCGTGGTCAAGGCAAGCAGCAGGAATCAGAACAGGAACGCTGAAACTGGCAAGCAGGAACAGGAGAACCTGGAACAGCAACTAACTCACAGAAGTGACCTCGTTGCAAGGCAAAGCAGGAAGGTCTGGAGCCGACTTAAATCCCCCGCCTGTGCTGACATCATCCAGGGGGCGGTTCAGCACATCCGGGTGCTGGACTGTCAAAAGGCCGGCCCTCGCGCGCGCGCGTTCCCCTCCGGGGGAGGAGTCATCTGCGGGACTCGGCGTCTCCCACGAGGCAAGACCGTCGCCATGCGGCCAGGCCGACCCCGGATCCCGCGGCTCGCGGCCGGACCCCGGACCCCGCTGAGGAGGTAAGGACCCGGTTGCCAACGCGGCGACCGGGGCCGTAACACACAGAATGAAAATTTTTATGAGAAGATGCTTAATTTACAAAATCAACCCCTACTTGTTTTTTTATGACTGTTTATGCTGGTTTACCATTGCATACAGGCTTGCTGCTTGTGCTTTGGCATCTGAAGTCTTTTCCTTCATATTTTTTAGAACAATTCATGAGTTCTTTCTCTGGGGTGTTTGTAACTGAAGGACACATATTTGTTTTGTTTCATCTTTGGGTATCGGCTAATGCCATCTGTGGCACCAAAAGCGGTCTTAGGGCAGCCAGAAGACAGATTCAGGCTAGACTCTGGCAGGAATCTTGCATAAACTTATTAGTGACATGAAAACAAACAAAAGCAGCTTTGCTATTCTTTGAAGTTCAACAGCACAAATATAGTATTACATCTTACAGTTCAGCAGTATTCTCTTTCTCTATGCTTCCTTCCCTCCTCTGAGCCTGGCTAGTCATATACCTTCACGGATTGTGAGCCCTTAGGCTGTGGCGAGAATGACACAACCTGGTGAGGGTTTGAAGGAGGATGCTGCTGCCATTGGTGGATTCGGGGTACGATGAGAGAGAGTGTGTGTGTGTGCAAGAGGGAAACAAGTGAGAGCGTGATTCAGTATTGTTATGGTTTTGAGGTGGTGGATTGGATTCTTGGGTACTGCGGTGATGACCACACCCATGGGGAGGAGCCCCGTAAGGAGCCGAGGTACTAGGCTAGACTCGAGACACGCAAACACAGAGATTTGTCTTTTATTATACAGCTGGATGATACCACCAGAGGTAGCAATAGTGAGGTGATCCAGTAGTAGCAGTCCAAGGACCCTTGGCAGAGGAGACCCGTCTCACAATGGTAGATGTTAGCAGCACACGGTAGTATAGGGAATTCCGATTGCAGGTTCCCAATGCAGAGCTGTAGATGAGACAGACTGATAAATGTTAGATTACTCACTAACAGGCCGATACGGTACCGACGCATAAAATAAAGTGCGGCAGTGTCCAGTGCCCGCTCATTTGCCGCGCGCACATTTTGGTTCACAATTCGCTTGATTCAGTATTCAAATTAAATGCAAATCCAAGTGGCGCCAAAGGCGCGCCTATCGCATGGTAGGTGCTCGCTATCGATTTTACTGTATAGGGCGTAATAGAACTCCTATAAAGTATCCAGGGTGCGCTGCTTCCATACATGTCATTTCAATGGAACGGGAAATGTCATTTTTAAAATGTAACGAAAATGTAACGAATTCCAAACTTTTCATCGATCTGGAAACTTATCCCGTTGTTCCTCCTTTGTGACATCATCGCCGTGTCATAATCCTAGCTTGGACATGTATATAAGTCGCATCGCCAAGTAAGAAAGTCCCTTTGTATTTGGTTCGGGCCAGGACAGAGTGGTTACAGCGGTACCTTTGGATATCTTTCGGAAGATCGGCAACACTTTTAGTAGGTAAGAGGCATACTAATGGATGCTTGGACACCGCATGGACACCGGGAGTCATGTACGCTCAGAGGCCGCTGCCTTGAGCACCTGGACGTCCTTGATCGGAGGCCCCGCTCCCTTCCACGTCCGGGCACTCAAGGCAGCTGCCATGGGTGCTGGAAGGCAGCGGGGCCTCCGATCATGGATGTCCGGGTGCTCAGGGTGGCCATGGATGTTGGAAGGTAGCGAGGCCTGCCTCAGACCACGCCAAGGATGTTCCTGCCTCTTCAAGGACATCCATGATCGGAGGCCCCGCTACCTTCCACGTCCGGGTGCTCAAGGCCATGGACGTTGCAAGGTAGCGGGGGTCTTCGACCATGGACGTTCCCGCTTCTTTCCGACCAACGTCATTGGCGTGGTCAGAGGCAGGCCTCGCCACCCGGACGTCCATGATCGGAGACCCTGCTACCGATCCTTTCCAGACGCTCAAAGCAGCGGCCATGGACGTTGGAAGGTAGCGAGACCTGCCTCAAACCACGCCATGGACGTTCCCGCCTCTTTCCGGACGTCTATAGTCAGAGGTCCCACTACCTTCCAACATCCATGGCCACTGCCCTGAGCTTCCGGAAAGGATCGGTAGTGGGGCCTACAACATGGACGTTCCCCGCCTCTTTCAGACGGATGTCCTTCGGTCGTGGGGCCGTCCATTGTGTCATTTTTTCTTTCATTTTGCTGATTTGAGTCTTTGATGTATGCTCTCCATGTGCTCCTCTTCCTTTGGGATCATTCTTTGGTTTTGCTGATTTTGACTCTTTGCTGTTTGCTCTCCACATGTGCTCCTCTTCTGTTTTGTTGATTTTGACTCTTAACTGTATGCTCTGCATGTGCTCCTCTTCCTTGTTTTGCAGATTTTGACGCTTTGCTGTTTGCTCTCCACATGTGCTCCTCTTCTGTTTTCCTGATTTTGACTCTTAACTGTTTGCTCTGCATGTGCTCCTCTTCCTTCAGGGTCATTCTGTTCTTGATTATCTCTCCATTCATTAATCCCTTTCCTCCGGTTTTTTCTCCTATTCAGAAAATCATGCCAGGAAAACATTCCATTGCATGGGTAGAGGCAAAGTCCGGAGATCGGCAACCGCTGGAAGGCACTAGTTCAGGCTCTTGCTTGATGCTGTCCATGGGCCCCTCTTGTTTCTGGTTCACAATTTTTTTCATTTATTCTGCTTTTGTCTATTTCCGTCATGCTGTCTCTACATTCATTAATCCCTAGTCTTTTTTTTTTTCACATTCAGGTATTATGATGGCTGGAAAACTTTCTATTGTGCACGTCGAGGCAGAGTACAGTGAACATCAACAGCTGGAAGGCACAAGTTCTAGCCAGCCATCCAAAAAGCGAACCTGTAACGCTCGCTTCACGGATGAAGAAAAAGAGTTACTGTGCCGTGCTGTCTGTGACAAATATAAAGTTCTCTTCCAGTCCAATGTTTCAGGCTCCACGAAGAAACGGATTTGGGAGAAGATCTCACAGGATGTGAGTTCCCTTTCTGTCACGCCCAGGGACGTAAAACAGGTACAGCACCGGTGGCACGACACTAGAAAAGAGGTGAAAGAAAAGGCTGCCAAAATTGACATGGCAGCAAAGAGGACCGGTGGAGGGCCAACTTGACATATAGTGTTGACACTTGTGGAGGAGCTGGTTCTCAGTACTGTGAGGCCAGAGGTCGTCGTCGGCGTGCACACAGTTCGGCGCTGACACAGGAGCAAGTCAAGGTATGTATAAGCATATATCTTGTTTGCATTGCATGTTAACTTTTGGGCTCATGAGGGGTAAACGGACAACTCTAACTGCAACCTCTTTCTCCATCTTTCTCCACAGATCGAGTGAACGATGGTACATAACTAGCGACGAATCCATTCCCACGCCTGACGAATTTGTATTCCCCATGTCGAACCCGGACTCCCCCAGCCAACACGTCTCCACAGAGGAAGTGGTCACACTTAATCTGTTTGATGTGTCTCCTGAGAACCAAAAACCTGAGGCATTTGCACCCTTGAAACCATTTGTAACACAACCTGAGGTATCTGTCACCATGGAACCATTTCTAGCATCAGAACCATCTCCGCTACAGGCTGCTGCTCCACCGGCACTGGAAATGGCATTAGTATCACAGGACCTGGAACAGGCATTATTCGGAATTGATGACCTAAGTGAGCAGTTTATGAATGGAATAACCTCTCGACAGGATCAACGCAGTGACTTGATGGTCCAGGAAATGAGGTTGATCCAAGCCGACATCAATGGTGCGCTGGCTTCTCACGCGATTTTGATGACAGAATTGATCGGTGCCATTAGAGATGTCACCTCAGCTTTTCGTTCCATTAACCACCCATAATAATTTTTTAATAAAAGTTTGTTTTGTCCATAAACTGATGTTTCTTTTTTATGTGGCATGCCACTCCTCTCAACACACAATAGTTTCATTCAATAACTATTCAAAATAAATTGGTAAAATGAAACTCTTACAATTTTCAAATTCAAAAAAATATATATATTTTTTAACAATTTACTCAGGGTTATGAAAAAAATAACAAAATAATTTGTTTATAATGGCATGGGGAAGGAAAGGGAAGGGTCCATGCCATGGGGGAAGAGGAGGATCATCATCATTGACGTTGGTCAGACGGTGCCCGTCCCGCAGGATCCTGTGCCAATGTGCTCCTGCCATTGTGCGCAGGAGCTCTATGATCTCCTGCTGGCCATGGCGCAGGTCGTGCAGGATGGTCACCGCCTGCACTGCCAGTCCCTCCTGGACATCCAGGCTGCGGATCAACCTGACCTGGAGAGCCAGCACAGCATCCAGGCGTCCCTCAAGGGCTGAGGGCCTTTCCCCAGCTGCTGTGCTGGCCTCCGGCCGTCGACATGCACCTGGATGCTCCAGAGAGACTGGGTTGACAACGTCAATGACGATGTCCTCCTTGTCCCCCATGGCTGGTGGGGCAGGAGAGATGGGGGGGGGGGCAAAACAACTGGGGGTGGCTCCTCGCCTTTCTCCTCTGCCGATTTGTCTGAAAAGAGAAAAAGCGAAAGCGTTACTGCTGCCACACATGCAAACATCCAGGAATGATAACTTGCTTATAGTCATTATTAAAGAAGACCTCGCAGCTTGCATAGTAACCATGACATTTCAATTGCTAACAGCACATACCTTCCTCCGCTCTGCGGTGGGCCCGCAGGGCACGCAGGTACTTTAACAAGGACGATACTATTAAAGGCTCACCTTGCTGTTCTGCTGGCGGGGAAAGCGGAGGAGCGGATTCTGAGGTAGATGAACCCTCCGAGGTGGTCTCTGAAAATAGAAATAGCAAAAGTGTCACTGCTGCGCATGCAAAGATCCAGAATGGTAGAAACGATAAATTTCTTATAGCCATTATTAAAGAAGACCTCGCCGCTTGCATGGTAACCATGACATTTCAATTGCTAACAGCACATACCTTCCTCCGCTCTGCGGTGGGTCCGCAGGGCACGCAGGTATTCGGGGTCCTCCCGTCTTATGTGTCTCGCCCGCTTTTTCAATGCCTCAACCTGGCGAGAATAAAGCACAAATAGGAAACACAAGTTGATATTACATAGGAACATAGGAATGACGGCAGAGGAAGACCAAACGGCCCATCCAGTCTGCCCAGCAAGCTTTCACACTTTTTTTTTTCTCTTATACTTATCTGTTACTCTTGGCTCTTAGTAACCTTTGTTTATTCTATTTCCCTTCCACCCCCGCCATTAATGTAGAGAGCAGTGTTGGAACTGCATCTAAGTGAAATAGCTTACGGGCCGCTACAGTACGGACGCGTAAGAAAAAGTGCGGCAGTGCCAGGCGCCCGCTCGTTTGATACGCGCACATTTTGGTTCACAAGCCGCTTGATTCAGTATTCAAATTAGACACAAATCCAAGCAGCGGCAAACGAGCGTCCAAAGCGCGTCAATGAAGCGGTAGGCGTTCAAAATCCATTTTACTGTATAGAGCGGTATACAGCGCCTATACAGTATCCAGGGTGCGCTGATACCTGTCATTTCAAATGTCATTCCACCAGGTAAGTGGATGGTTCTTTTCTACAGACTCAGATTGGACACCGGGGCCACAGCCCTGAGCATCCGGACGTCCTCTTGTTCGGAGGCCACCCCTAACCTTCCACGTCCAGATGCCCGGCCGGACATCCAAGGTCGGGGCTTCATGGACCTTCCGCCTGTATCTGGGTGTCCATGATCGGAGGCTCTGCTGCCTTCCAACATCCATGGCCGCTGCCTTGAGTGCCCGGTCAGACGTCCAAGGTCAGGGCTTCCGTTCATGGACATTCCTGCCTCTTTCCGGATGTCCATGTCTGAAATGCCCCGCTGCCTGTATGGACGTCTGTGCTTCTGTCTGTCTGGTTGAATTTCCCTTTGTATTCCATGTGCTCCTCTTCTGCTTGGTTGATTTTCCCTTTGTATTCCATGGGCTCCTCTTCTGTTTGGTTGATTTTCCCTTTGTATTGCATATGCTCCTCTTCTGTTTGGGTGCTTTCCCTTTGTATTCTATGTGCTCCTCTTCTGCTTGTTTGATTTTCTCTTTGTATTCCATGTGCTCCTCTTCTGTTTGGGTGATTTCCCTTTGTATTCTATGTGCTCCTCTTCTGCTTGTTTGATTTTCCCTTTGTACTCCATGTGCTCCTCTTCTGTTTGGTTGATTTTCCCTTTGTATTACATGTGCTCCTCTTCTGCTTGTTTGATTTTCCTTTTGATTTCCATGTGCTCCTCTTCTGTTTTGTAGATTTTCCCTTTGTATTACATGTGCTCCTCTTCTGTTTGGGTGATTTCCCTTTGTATTCCATGTGCTCCTCTTCTGCTTGTTTGATTTTCCCTTTGTATTCCATGTGCTCTTCTTCCGTTTGGGTGCTTTCCGTTTGTATTCCATGTGCTCCTCTTCTGCATGTTTGATTTTCCCTTTGTATTCCGTCTGTATGCTCTGCATGTGCTCCTCATCCTTGGCAGTCATTCTGTTCTTGATTATCGCCACAGTATCACCACAGAAGTGACATGCAATAAATTGTTGAAAGGAAATGCGAACCAATTTTTTCAAGCCAAATAAATATATTTTCAAATTTATGTTAAATCTGTTTTTATTATAAATAATGAACATTACCAAAGCATAACATTTGGTACATTATATATATTCTATTACATACTATTAAATAAATATTTTCTTAACTCTACACATATTCTTACCCCTCCTCCCATAACCCTACCTCCCCCATCCCTCTTTCCCTCCCTGCATTGAAGAAGCACAAAGATCACATATCAAATATCTATACGATTTAAAAAAAGACTTTTAGATTCATGTGGTAAGGTTAGAATAAAGGGAAGCCAGACTGCATTTATTGCTCTTCTAGTCTTGATAGACAGGTGATTAAGAGCCAAGGTTTCCATGGTTAGTAGATTTATTATAGAAGAACGCCATAATAATATAGATGGTCCTTCTGAAGTTCTCCAGGCTGTTAGTATGACTTTGAAAGCTAATAAAAAAACTTTTGTAATCCAGAGAATCGAGACCTTATTTCTTTTGAATGAGTTAGGAAAGATTCCAAAAAGTGCCACCAATGAAGAAAATGGAATTTTATAACCCACAACTTTATTTGCAGTATGATAAACTTTCTTCCAAAATATTTGAATTGTTGGACAACTCCAAAAGGAATGCCCCAAGTGTGTTGGTCCTCCTTTGCACCTGATACATATATCAGAGTTAGTGAAACCTGCTTTGAATGCTTGATGCTGGGAAATGTACATTCTATATATAATTTTATATCTAGTTTCCCGCAAGAGCGTATTAATTGTAATTTTACGCGTACTAACAAATGCAGATTTCAATACTGCAACTGATATCGGTTGCTCAAGTTCTAATTGCCATTTAAGTTGCACCTTCTCCAAGGACCAAATCTTATATGAAGACTCTAATTGTTTGTATAAATATAATATAGAACGTTTCTGGGGGTTTTCTGGATCAAACCAGTTACTTAGAAATTGCCAATTAGTGTCCATGAAGGTTGGTGAACCAAGCGATTGTATATAATGTCGAGCTTTAAGGTACTGATAATAGTCAATAGCTGAGAGTTTATAAAAAGAACGAAGTTCTTTAAAAGTAAGAAAAGATCCATCCTTATATATTAATTGTCCAATGCATCTGAGTCCTGCACGGTCCCAAAGTCGAAATCGTGATGCATCCGATCCTAAAAAGAACTTTGGATTACCACAAAATGGAAGAAATGGTGATATATTGTCAGATAACGAATTCTTCCGCATTAGCCATATCCATGTTCTTCTTAAAGGTTGTAAAAGCAGATCTGATTTGATTGTGCGAGATAAAGAAGCGTTAGGAGCATGTAAAGCATAACGAAGCGATATTGGAATAAGCAATTGTGCTTCGATATAGGTGTCTGAAAAGTATTGTGTGCCCATCAACCAGTCCCCTATGTATCGTAAATTAATTGCATGATTATAGAGTTTCTAATCCGGAAGACCCATACCTCCCATGGATAGTGGTTTCATTAGGATAGATAGTTTAATTCTTGGTTTTTTCCCCTGCCATAAAAATTTTGTCACTACTCTCTGATATTTGCTAATAGTCACCTGAGTTAATAGAAGAGGTAGAACACTGAGCACATACAGCCAACGTGGTAATAATGTCATTTTCAATAAGTGTATTCTTCCAATACGAGAGAGTGGGAAACAGTGCCAAGCATTTAAAAAGCTGTTAGTTTTTTGTTGCATTGGAGATATATTTAAGTCATATAGTTTGGAAAGGCTTTTTGGAATACAAATACCTAGATATTTTAATTTATCATTTGTCCATTTTAAGGGGAATTTCCCATACCAAGGTATAGATGCATCAGGACCTATTACCATGGCCTCAGATTTATCGAGGTTTAAACTAAAACCTGCATGAAGACCATATTCTTCAATCACATGAAGAGCAACTGGAAGAGATTTGGTGGGGTTTATCAAATGCAACAAGAGATCACCCGCAAATGCAGCTAATTTGAATTTTGCTGATCCCATTTTAATCCCTTCTATGTTCTTATTATCCTCCAAGATACGTAATAAAGGATCCAAAGATAATACAAATAATAAAGGGGACAAGGGACAACCCTGCCTAGTACCCTGAGACAATGTAAAGTCTGATGAAAGTTCCCCATTTACCCAAATATTAGCTTTTGGCTGATTATATAGATTTTTTAGAAATGAAATAAAGGAGCCTTGAAATCCATAATGGTTCAAGGCTTCAAATAAAAATACCCAGTTCACTCGATCAAAAGCCTTCTCAGCATCAAAGCTCATTATAAGAGAATTCAAATGTAATTTTTCTGAGAAGGCAATAGATGCCAGAACTCTGCGGACATTTGTTACTGCCTGCCTACCTCTGACAAACCCCACTTGAGAAGGAGAAATAAGTTTAGTAATGATTGTTGCAAGTCTATCTGCCATTACTTTAGCTATTAATTTAAGATCACAGTTAATAAGGGATATAGGTCTATAAGAACCAGGTAACTCCGGGTTTCGATTAGACTTAGGATGTATTACTATAGTTGCTTTATTCGCCTGCCAAGTTTGTAATTCATCCGAAGAAAGCCTATCATATACTTTTTGAATAGGACTACTAATTAAATCAGACATGACTTTGTAAACTCATACGTGAATCCATCTGGACCTGGAGATTTACCTAGAGCAGAATCCTTAATGATCAATTCTAATTCTGTTTTTCCCATAGGAGCATTAATTAATGATAGGTCCTTTTTATTTACCCGGGGGAGTTTTATCTTAGAAAGGTACTTATGAATGTCTGGGTGATAGTCTGTATCCACTGAGTATAATTTTTGATAGTAATCTGTAAATATTTTCCCAATATCTTTAGTGGATGTCTTTATTTGTCCTGTTGAATCCCTTAATACTTTAACATATGATTTTCCTTCCCATGACTTTACTAATCCAGCTAATAATTTCCCTGTCTTATTACCAAATTGAAACAACCGATGCTTATAGTAGAGAAGATTTTTTTGTGTTTTTTGTTGTATAAAATCATGAAGAGTACTTTGGAGAGAGTAAAATTTTATGCGGTTTTCCCTTGTAGGAAAAGAGGTAAAATGGGCTTTAGCTTTCCTTAATTGTTTTTCTAATCGAACTATTGTCGCTGACAATTCCTTATGGTTTTTAGCTGTATATGATATAATCTCTCCCCTCAGGACTGCCTTTGCCGTGTCCCAATATAAAATTGGATCACCTTGATGCTGGTTATTGAAATAGTCGTATTCTTTCCATTTATCTCTTATATATGATTTGAATCCTTCATCATAATATAATTTGGCTGGAAATCTCCAATGTTTACCCCCTCCTGTGCTATTAAATCCCGCAAAATCCACCCAAACAGGGGCATGATCCGAAATAACTAAAGGCCCTATATCTGAACCTGTCACTTTAGAAAAATAAGTGGAGCTAACCAATAAATAGTCCAGTCTAGATTGTGATCCATGAGCTCGTGAAATATGAGTAAAGTTAAGATCATTAGGGTGTAACAATCTCCAAACATCTGCAAGATCTAATAATTTACATATAAATGGAAGACCTCGCCGTTCATCTATCTTGGAAGTTTGGTGTGGCGGTTGTCTATCCATTGTTGGTTCTAATACAGTATTAAAATCACCTCCCAAAATAAGTGGAAGATGTGAATGTTCTTGCAGAATTTGGAAGATATTTTCATAAAATATTGAAGAATATTTGTTAGGTGCATATATATTTCCCAAGAATATTCTTTTCCCATATATCTCAATGTCTAAAAAAATATACCTTCCCTCTGGATCTGCTTTTAAATGATGTAAGTGAAAAGGAATCTTTTTATGTAGAAGTATAGCTACTCCTGCCTTACTTGAGGAGGATGAGGCATAAAAGGATTTCCCCACCCATTGTTTATTTAATTTCTCATGTTCCAAGTCAGTGAGTCTCGTCTCTTGCAATAAAGCAATATGTGTTTTATAACGCTTAAGTGAATGTAAAATTTTATAGCGTTTTATTACTGAGCCTATACCACAGACATTCCAAGTACATATCCGTACCTCAGCCATCTATATAAATAAATGCAAACTTATTTATGATTTGGTTTATAGTTATTATTATGTGAGTGATTATCCCCCAGCCATATACTCTCACCCACAATAGCATTGTATAAATTATGCACATATATTAAAAGTACTTCGTATACTATAACCATGTGCCCCCTCGATGCTTTACCCTTTATATATCTTCCCAAAAGGTGTAATAGACCACATAAGATGAACCAAAATTGGATCATCCCATGCACCCCCACACCTAACATATTAATGGTCACTTAAGAACCCCCTCTTAAGGAGAAAAAAAAAGAAAAATTTGTCATGAAAAACAGTTTATTTAGCGAGTAACCTTTCTTTTAGTAAAATTTTCTTCATGTGAAAACAACCAAATCTAATGAGTGATCCAAAATTGAAAAATCAATCTATTAATAAAATTTTCTTGTAGAGAATTCCTGAAAGTTCTCTCAATGTAAAAACAAACACCCGAGAGATCATCTAATTGAAAACAAACAGCTCCAATGAAAAATTATATCAAGTCACATCTTCTGATATTACATCAATGGAAGTCCTTGAATAAAAGCTTGAGCTTCAGCAGCTTTTGTGAAGACATGAGTTTGATCATTATAATAAGTACGCAGTTTTGCAGGAAACATCAGGGTGGCTCTAATTTTTAATTTGGCTAATTGAGAGCATGCTGGGACAAGAGAAGGCACGACAGGCTTGTCCTGGCGTGCTGTAGATAACAGGGTTTGAGCGCGCCGAGAGACATCGGAGGGGGGGGAAGAAAAGTGATAGGGTAACCAATGGGAGCGCAGCGATTCAAATCGCTGTGATACCATTGGAGGGCCAGGAATAAGTAAGGAGAGGGGACTGAGGGAGCGGGCAGTTGGGAATCCGCCAGCATAGAGGAAGCAGCTTTTTTTTTTTTATAATTGAAATTTTTATTGAAAGTGTGCATACAACAAACAACCATTGCATAAACGAGTGGAAAATTGACAATAAAAATAGATTACCAAAATAAGGAAGCAGCTTTTGCTTTGTTGTGCAGCGAACTCCCAACCGCCGTTTTTTCGTGTTTTTTCCTGCGCCCCCATACGCGACCATGAGGAGAAACAAGGGCAAGCAGGAGAACGGGCCCACGGGAATTCACCCGACGGGCTCGAGGCCGAGGAGCGGGAGGACGGGCTGGCTGCCGGGCCGCAGGACTGATGTGCAGGGCTCTCCGGTGAGTGAAGGCAGGCCTGCCCAATTTAAGGGCTCGGGTTATGTTTAATAAACTGCGGCCTTTGAGGTTTTACAATGCCATACATTGTCATGACTATTTTGTGGAATGATTGGGGGAGAAAGGAAAGCGATGGAGAGAGCGGTTGGTCTCGAATACCCATGTTAATGCTTTTCTTTGAGCTGCCACAGAGGCTGAATAATCTTGAAAGATGAGCACTTTACTCCCTTCAAAATTTAAATCTGTTATTTTTCTATAGGCTCGCAGTATCTGTACCTTATGTGCAAAATTAAGAAATTTAAGAATAACTGCTCTCGGTCTAGTTTTTGAGGACCTGTCTACCTGATAGGGTCCCAACCGATGTGCCCTCTCTATATATAGCGGCCCATGCTGATTATCTAGGTTCAGTGTTAGGATTAGCCATGAGGCAAGTTTAGATCCCAAATCAACATCTGTTATGCTTTCAGGTATGCCTAAAATACGCAGATTGCTCCTGCGTGATCTGTTTTCTAAATCATCAACCTTACTTTGCAGTATTTCCTGGGATTTCTGAAGTTCTCTCAAATCCTTAGCTTGTTCTTCCATCTTATTTTCTACTTCTGAGATTCTGGATTCAGCTTCCTTTAACTGAGTATGAATTCCTGTAATTTGAGAGCTTACACCAGCAATTTGTGTGGAAAGTTGCTGAAACCTCCCCTCTAATGCAGCTATTACCACCGCTGCTGCGATGTCAGGCCCCACCCCCTCTACCGAGTCAGTTAACTGTGAGGTGTCTGTGGTATCAGCCATCTTAGGATCAGCAGCCTTCATCTTTTCTCTTTCTTTTCTACCCGATTTTGTTGTCATTTCCACAAAAGAATTCAAAGATCAATCACCTGAAGTTGTATTTGAAGCTTGTGCTTAATGAAGTAAGTAAATTCAAATATTGTGAGTAATTTTATAACGATTCGCTGCGTTTCCCCTCCCCCCAGAGGGTGTTCTCAGAGAAATCAGATCTGCTACTGCTCATCCACAAAAATCTCAAAATTTTTTTAACTTAAAACAATATTTGGTAGTTTTCCTTTTCAAAATAAGCAATTTTGAAATAAAAATGAGCGATTTTATGTAGATTCGCCGCGTTTTTCCCTGAGGGGGTCCCCGGAGCGATCAGACCCGCGTCTGCTCACTCACTCAACATCACGTGGACCTCCATATTTTCAAATTTAAACTATTTACAAAAATCTTTTTTGCTATTATTTGACATTTTGATAAGGGGGGCGTGGGGGAAAAAAGGGGAGGGACCATGCCATGGGGGAGGAGGAGGAGCATCGTCATTGATGTTCCTCAGGCGGTGCCCATCCTGCAGGAGCCCGTGCCATTACGAGCAGGGACTGAGCTCCTGCCATTGTTCGCAGGAGCTCAATAATCTCCTGCTGGCCACGGAGCAGATCGTGCAGGATGGTCACCGCCTGCACTGCCATTCCCTCCTGGACCGCCAGGTCGCAGGTCATCTGCGCCAGGAGGAGCAGGATAGCATCCAGGCACACTTCAAGGGCTGAGGGCCCTTCCCCGGGCGTTGCGCTGCCCTCCGGCTGTGACCCACCCCTGGAAGCCCAGGAGAGACAGGGCCGACAACGTCAATGACGATGTCCTCCTTGACTCCCATGGCAGGTGGGGAAGGAGAGAGTTGGAGTGGAAAAATAACGGGGGGGATCTATCATGGGGGAGGGGGGTGCTCGATCATGGGGGGGGGGGGGCCTTAATCAAGGGGGGGGCACAATTGCGGGCTCAGGGGACACTCTCGGTGTTGCCGCTTCCTCCTCCTCCTCCATGGATTTCTGCAGGTAACTGGGTGTTTACTGGTAGAAATCCTCCTCTGAAAATAGCCCTGGGCCCTCACCCTTGGAATACAATGGACAGGGCTGAGGTAGGCCGACAGAAGAAGTGTGGCATGGGGGGATTTCATCTTTCCCCACAATACTTTGCATCTGGTGGTGGCCAAGGAAAGTCTTGTGGCTGCAAAGGGATAACATTGAACGAAGATAAAAACATAAAACCAACAAGGTAGGTAGTGACAGACAGAATATATAATACACACGTTTAATAAAATGTAACCATTTAGGAAAAGAGCAAACCTGGTGTAAAGTCTGTGGGTTCTTTTTTCCCCTGCACACTTTACATCGGTTTTCAAAGGGAAAGCAGAAGCGTACTTTTCCCCTTTAAAAATCATCTCAGAAACACTGCTCACACGTGTCTACACCTGCTAGTGTGTTTGCAGAGATTTTCCAGGAAACCTTCTGTGCGTACTTTGAAAATGCAAAAAATCCGTGTGAGAGAGTGCAGCCTCCTCCCAGCCCCACCCCGGGAACGCTCCATCACACGGCAGGCAGGAGGATGCATATGCAGGCCCTGCTCGGGCGGCTTTTCCTGCATATTGGGCAGGCAAATATTTAAAAAGCTCATGTCTGCAGGTAAATCACTGTTTGTTTGACCCACAAAAATTAAGGAGGAATATAGTCCTCTGCACAGACAAATGTAACCTTTCTTTATTTGGTTCATTACCTGCTTTTTTTGAATAAGAAATTCACCCAGTAAGGCAAATCTGTTAAGCGTCAGCACATGGGGGGAAGGGGGAGAAGTTTCCCTTCAACCCAGATGAATGGCTTTTGAAACTTGCCCTCATTTTGAGGATAAAAGAAGGTCCTCTGCACCCCCGAGTTGAATAATCTCCTTCTCTCTTCAGATCTGCCTGTGCTTCTAAGGGTGGGAGGTCTATAGTGGCCACACGGTGCTAGAGAGGTGAAGATCACTTATGCATTCTGCAGTGTATGACGCCTTCTCTTTGGACCTTATGCACATCAGAGTGTGTGAGGGGAACCACTGGCAGAGTCATTGCTGGAGCTAACCAGATTGATTATAAGATTGATATTCCACAGTACGATGGTTTAACAAAGCACACCTGCATGATTAACAGCTCTATAGAGGGTAAACTGTGCCAGACATGTGGATGAGAGGTTAAACTTGTAAAAGGGAAAAAAAAGGTCACGATTGGAAGGGCAGTATCATGGGGCTGTATGTAGCACATAAGCAGCACAGACAGATCCACACGCCACGCCCTCCATGTGCAGTGAAGGCCGCCCGGGGCTCCTGTTTGAGGACAGAATCCTTCAGTCCTTGCCTGCCTCTCCCCCAGCTCTCCTCTGGCATTTCCTGCTTCTGCTAACGAGGGATTTTTGTTTGTCTTTTTCTGTTGTGTGTTTGTCTTTTTCTGTTGTGTGTTTGTCTTTTTCTGTTGTGTGTTTATTGTTTGTTTATTCTTTCAGGCAACGCTTATTCAGGTCTGTAAACGGGAGTGTTTTGGGATACTTCATCTAAAGTATTGCATAGATCTCCCCAGATTTCAATGTGGCCAGGGTCAACTCTAGGGCAAATAGTCCCATGGCTGAAAATTGTTGTTGGGGCCATCCCCTCCTGGTTCTTGTCATGGATTAGTGAGGGAGGAGAGAGGCATGAAAGCTTTCTCTGCCCTCTCAGATTGGCATAGGGTGAGCGGGAATGACTTTCTCTCCCCTCCCTGACACACACACACACACACACTCACTCTCTCTCTCTCACTCCTCCCTCCCCCCTCCCCAGTACTCTCCCACCTCATGCCTCAAGTCTAACACCACCAGCCTGTGGAACATTTCAGCTGCGCGTGCACACACACTCTCACTCTTCTCCCTTCTCCTTCTCCAGCATTCCCCTCAGTTCAGTGGCAGGACACCATTCCTTTTGGCATATCAGCCTATGTGATGCCAACAGCTTCACCTGCCCATGTGGACAGATGCGGCATGACTCCTCCCCTTTCTGTCACGTGGGCCAACTCGATGCGGCCTGCTCCTCCTCTTGGTCTGCAGATTCCAATATGATGCTGAATTTCTTCTGTGCATGTGCCTGAAGAAAGGAGCATGACACTGGCACTGGGGAGCGGCACTTACCTTCTCATGGCAGCGTTGCCTCTGAGTAGCTCAGTAGCAGCAGGAGTGGTGCCCCTGGGTGGTGGCACCCCTTGTCTTATAGCATTCCTGCTCGACCACCCAGTTCGCCCTACCCAAAAGCCAGCACTGAATATGGCAGGTAGGAGCCTGCAGCCCCCTCCCACACTTTGTGTGTGATGTTAGGTGTAAGGCTGTTCCCCTTTCCCCCAGTGTGTGGCTATGAATCATCTTCCTTTTTGTGTGTGTTTGGGACTCGGGGTGCTAGCGTTCTTTGCTTCTAACGTTTTACTGACTCCACCTCTCCATGCTAATACCTCAGACTGGTGAAGGGACTTGCAGAAAGTTGCTCTGGAACATAGGTTTCTGGAGTGAGTTGTGATTTTTTTTTTTTGGAAACTCATGGTAAAAGGTTCTTTTACTTTCCTTCAGGTAATCTGGAAGGGCTGGCTTACCATCAACAACACTGGAATCATGAAGGGCGGGGCCAAGGAGTATTGGTTTGTCCTGACTGCTGAGAACCTTTCCTGGTACAAGGATGATGAGGTAAGAAGCTCCAGTTCTGGGTGGGAGGAAGGGAGAAAACATTATCTTTAGGCTCCATGCATACATTGTATCTTCCAAAGGTCCTGTCTCCCTGGCCAACCCCACTGCATTCACAGTTCAGGCTCTTCTCTCACACATCCTATACCTTTCCTGGTACTTCTGATAGTTTGGTTTTGTGCTCACCTGTGTAGAGTGGTATCCAGCCTAGATCATTCCCAGCTGCATTCCAGAGATGACCCAAACTGTAATTCTTTCCTCTTTGGAAGGAAAGAGGAAAACATGACATTATATGAATAAACTTGGGTGGGGGTTATTTTTCCCTCCACCTTGCTACTGTTTCCACCTCCAGGAGAGGGCTTGGCAGCACAGGGACTGAGAGACTGGGTTGGGTGAGGGGGGTGAGGAAAAGGTAGGGTTGCATAGAGGAGATGGTGTGCTAAGATAAAGACGATGTAGAGAGATGGGGAGGAATTGCTGAGACATAGTGCAGGGAGGATGCAGAGGGGAGATAGGGAGGGGAAGCTGGGGCTGAAATAGGAAGTGCAGAATGGAGATGGGATGGGGGGTTGGCCTGGAGGATAACATAAGAAGCGCCATGCCGGGTTAGACCAAGGCTCCATCAAGTCCAGCATCCTGACTGTGGCCAACCTTGATCTTTAGGAAACAGCTGGCAGGTTCCAAAGAGAAGATCCATTTCTTGCTACTCACTGCCAGGGATAAACTATGGCTTTCTCCGAGTTTACCTGGGCAATAATTTTTTTTATGGACTTTTCTTACAGAAACTTTTATAAATCCATTTTAAACCAAGCTACGCTAACATCTTTCACCGCATCCTCTGGCAATGAAATACAGTTTAATTATGTATTCAGTAAAAAAAATATTTTCTGCATTTGTTTTAAATCTGCAATCTGCTAGGATGCAGCAAGTTGATGGGGAGGCCTGGGACTAAAGGATACAGAGAGGTGATGAAGAGTGGTGTATGTGGGGTGGGGATCTAGGAAAGAGAGTGCAGAGAGGAGATGGGGGTGGAGCCTGGGACAGAGTGGATACGAAAGAGACATTCAAATGCATTCAAAGGGATAATGAATATCCCGCTAATATCATTAATCCAGAGAGGGTCAAACATCTAAAGAACAAAAATGAAAATCAAAACCCCTGGTTTAACACTACTCTCAAAAACATGAAAACAGCCCTCAGGAAAACAGAGAAAGAATGGCAAAAAAGTAAGCTGCCCGCCACTCAACAGAAATATCGCACACAATTAGCTGCCTACAAAAAATCAATCCAAAACACAAAACGGGACTACTACGGCAAAAAAATAATAAACGCCACCAACAAATCCAAATCCTTATTTAACATTGTTAACAACCTCATTACCGATAACTGCATCTCCAACTCAACCATCACCAAAAAAAACCTAAGCCAAGATTTAGCTATCTTTTTCAAGGACAAAATTTCCAAAATAACAGATGCCTTCAGCTCCTCATCAAACTCCAATTTTCTAACATCAACAAACAACATCTCTCCTTGGCTCGACTTCAGACCCATCTCCATCACGGAAACAGAAAAAATGCTGAAAAAAATCAATCCTGCACACCACGACCTAGACACCATTCCCACCCGAGCACTTAAAGAAATTGCTTATCCTTTAGCCCCTACAATTGCAGCTATCATCAACAAATCGCTTGAGGAAGGCGAGCTACCTCCCAAGCTAAAAATCGCCACTATTACACCTCTTTTAAAGAAAAAAAACCTCAATCCTAATGACCTAAATAATTACCGCCCAATCCCTAACCTACCCTTTTTTGCCAAAATGACTGAGAAGGCTGCTCTGAAACAACTCATCGATCATCTTGACGATAACAAAATTCTTTATCCCACCCAATTCGGCTTCAGAAAAAACTGCAGTACGGAAACTCTCCTACTTAACCTTTCCAATACCATCCTAAGAGGTCTCGACAACAAAAAAGGTCACCTTCTGATTCTGTTGGACCTCTCTGCAGCCTTCGACACAGTGGATCACAAAATTCTGATTTCCAACCTTGAATCTATTGGGCTTGCTGGCAAAACTCTTAGTTCGTTCACTTCCTTCCTTAATAATAGATTTTTCAAAGTTTCTCACAACAATTTATCTTCAAGCCCTATCCCCCTCGAAACAGGTGTACCACAGGGATCGGCTCTATCTCCCATTTTATTCAACATCTACCTTATTCCTTTATGCCATGTCTTATCAAGCCTTGACATTACATGTATGCCGATGACATACAAATTCTTGTTCCAATCTCCTCTACGATAGAAGATGCCATGTCAAAAGCAGCCTCTCACCTTGATGCAATCAGAAACATGTTAATCCACCTCAAATTATGCTTAAATATGAGCAAAACTGAATGTATCCTAATTAACAGAAAAAACCTTGGATTAAAAACAATACCACCCTTCCACTTCGATAAGACCCTCATCCAACTTAAAGAAAACGTGAAAGACCTGGGTTTCTGGTTAGACATTGATCTAAATTACAAAAAACACAGCTCTACAAAAATTAAAGAAGGCTTTCATAAACTACAAATAATCAAACACCTAAAACCTCTTCTTCACCCCCACGATTTAAAAATCTTACTACAAGCCCTCATCTTTTCCGGTTTGGATTACTGCAACTCCCTTTTGATTGGTTTACCAAAATCATCTTTGAGGCCCTTGCAGCTACTTCAGAATGCTGCTGCCAGATTTCTAACGGGTAAAAGCAAATATGATCACATTACCCCTGTCCTCAACCAATTACAATGGCTCCCAATAGAAAAAAGAATTGAATACAAAGCTCTTTCATTGATCCACAATGCAATCTACAAAGCCGACTACACTGCCTTTGATGACATTATACACATACTTCGCCCTCAACGCACAACAAGAACTTCTAGTAAACTTCAACTTGTGATTCCCTCACTCCCAAATGCCAAACTATCCTCCACCAGAAACAGAGCCTTCTCCATCATCGGACCAAAACTATGGAATTCACTACCCCACTTCCTCACCGCGCAAGAAAACTCAAAATCCTTCAAAAAAGACCTAAAGTCTTGGCTTCTCAACCATACTCTTAAGGACAACTCTCAATGACTTTATACTATAATCCCATTAACTGCCAACTTTAAATATTCCATTTGGACAATCTCCACTGATTCAAGCCACTGTTACCTCCTTATTGAAGAACCCAGTTATCTCTGCCTATCTATTCAGTGTATCTACCCTGTTTACACTATGTTCTTTGTTCATATCTCTTCTTTTGGTGCCATTTCCCACTATTGTTAAACTTTAAAGTTTTAAATCTTTCAATGTAACAAGTTGTTCCATATGTAAACCGGAGTGAAGGCATCTATGCTATACCTCGGTATATAAAAAATGCAAAATAAAATAAAATAAATAAATAAATTTCTGTCTCTGCCGATGTGTCTGAAAAGAGATAAAGTTAAAGCGGTTACTGCTATCGCCCATGAAAACATCCACAACAGTGTAGGAGGGAGAACTTAGCAACATTTTTAACAGGAACATAACCTCTACCATTACAGAGAGTATGACATTTACAAATGCACATTTCATAGGTGTGTCAAATGGCATTAAACATCCACAAACCAAGGAGAGAGGAGATTCAACTCACTCACCAAATCTAAGCAACGACTCTCAGTGAACTTGTTATCCAACAATTAATTTCCCGGCAAATGACAATATCATAAAGATTGTTGCTCTAGTGTTGTAATCTGCAGCCTCTCACCGCGCAATGGGTCGCAGGCCGTTATCAGCTTACAGAGCTTGGTATAGTATAATCATTTACTGTCATTTGTCCACCCACCAAATACCTTTATTCAATAACCCATCTTATAAACCTATTACTATATTTCTCAAATTATAAACTTTAACTGAACAGAAACGTTCTTTAAAAGTCAAGTTCATCACAAATTGGAATACTTAGCCATAAATTTTCATCGAGCAGCTACAATGCTTTGCTGTTCAATTTCAACATCCCAACATGTTTCGACTGAAATATCAGTCTTCTTCAGGGGAAACTTAATATCTCGAATCAGGCCAACATATTCATTATATCCTAAAAGTTAAAAACCAAAAATTAAAAAGACACACTCAAAGCAGACCACACAGCTAGAAATCTAAGCTAAGCCAAAGAATAGCATAGACTGTCATTCATTGTTGCAACATATAGAAATATGCTACACTTACCCGGACCGAAGTTACAGGTCTCTCTAGAGATTCAAAAATGGCGCCTCAGCGTCCTAGTTGGTCACTACAGTCGTACTCACGCTGAATTTAAACACATCCCATCCATTCCAGCAACCGGAAATCCGGATCCTCTGTACCCAATAAACTACATTACCCATAGTTCTATGCTCTTAAACCACCCTAATTTCTTTAAAAGACCGACCAATCGATGTCTTTGTTTAATCCTTCTGGATCAACCGTATTAAAGTAGTAGATCCATTTTTGCTCTCTTTGAAGAAGATAACCATCCTCCACGATGGTTATCTTCTTCAAAGCTTTGCTGTTCAATTTCAACATCCCAACATGTTTCGACTGAAATATCAGTCTTCTTCAGGGGAAACTTAATATCTCGAATCAGGCCAACATATTCATTATATCCTAAAAGTTAAAAACCAAAAATTAAAAAGACACACTCAAAGCAGACCACACAGCTAGAAATCTAAGCTAAGCCAAAGAATAGCATAGACTGTCATTCATTGTTGCAACATATAGAAATATGCTACACTTACCCGGACCGAAGTTACAGGTCCTCCACGATGGTTATCTTCTTCAAAGAGAGCAAAAATAGATCTACTACTTTAATACGGTTGATCCAGAAGGATTAAACAAAGACATCGATTGGTCGGTCTTTTAAAGAAATTAGGGTGGTTTAAGAGCATAGAACTATGGGTAATGTAGTTTATTGGGTACAGAGGATCCGGATTTCCGGTTGCTGGAATGGATGGGATGTGTTTAAATTCAGCGTGAGTACGACTGTAGTGACCAACTAGGACGCTGAGGCGCCATTTTTGAATCTCTAGAGAGACCTGTAACTTCGGTCCGGGTAAGTGTAGCATATTTCTATATGTTGCAACAATGAATGACAGTCTATGCTATTCATTGGCTTAGCTTAGATTTCTAGCTGTGTGGTCTGCTTTGAGTGTGTCTTTTTAATTTTTGGTTTTTAACTTTTAGGATATAATGAATATGTTGGCCTGATTCGAGATATTAAGTTTCCCCTGAAGAAGACTGATATTTCAGTCGAAACATGTTGGGATGTTGAAATTGAACAGCAAAGCATTGTAGCTGCTCGATGAAAATTTATGGCTAAGTATTCCAATTTGTGATGAACTTGACTTTTAAAGAACGTTTCTGTTCAGTTAAAGTTTATAATTTGAGAAATATAGTAATAGGTTTATAAGATGGGTTATTGAATAAAGGTATTTGGTGGGTGGACAAATGACAGTAAATGATTATACTATACCAAGCTCTGTAAGCTGATAACGGCCTGCGACCCATTGCGCGGTGAGAGGCTGCAGATTACAACACTAGAGCAACAATCTTTATGATATTGTCATTTGCCGGGAAATTAATTGTTGGATAACAAGTTCACTGAGAGTCGTTGCTTAGATTTGGTGAGTGAGTTGAATCTCCTCTCTCCTTGGTTTGTGATTAATTCAGGAGAGGCAGTTGCTTCATAATAATTGATTATTAAACATCCACATACTTTAATTATGCCAATGCTATTAAAGGCGCACCATGGCATTGTTCTGGAGGAGCATATTCTTCACCACTGGAGCTGTCATCCGTGCTGCTCTCTGAAAACAGAAATAGAAAAATTGTCACAGCCGCGCATGCAACAATCAAGAATGGTACAAATGTTAAATGTCTTCTTGGCATTTGTAAAGAAGACCTTGACGCTTACAGGTCAACCATGAGATTTGCTAACAGCATGTACCTTCCGCTCTGCGGTGCGCCAGCAGGGCCCTCAGGTAATCCGGCTCCTCTCTCCGGATCCGCCTTGCCCGCTTCTTCAATGCCTCAACCTGGCGGTAATACAATAGAAATAGGAAACACAAGTTGAACTAAACGTTTACTTTGCTTTTGAGGCAAAAAAAAATTCAAAACAAGTCTAACAAGTGAAGTGTCTGTTTTCCTTTTGTCATCCACAGCAATACAAAACAACTACCAAAATACTTCAAACAAGTCAAGTACCAGTTGTCCTATTGTCGCGCACAGCAATACAAAACAACCACTCAAATAAATGTAATTTCCTTGGTTCAAACAAGTCAAGTGTCAGTTTTCCTCTTGTCACACACAATACAAAACAACCCCCCAAATATATGTTATTCTACTTGTTTTTTTTCATGCATGTTAGAAGATAACAAGAAACAGAGGCCTACGAACTTACCTCCCTCGGGTACGAAGCCTGGGCGTTGAATTGGGCCCTGAGCGCCCGTCAGGCCTCGTCGGCCCTGTCCTGGTCCCGCGGGCGCCCAGGGCTGAAGTACAGGTGCCGTTCCTGCTGGACGATGAGGGAGGCCAGCAGCCTCACATCACCCGCTGCAAAATTCGGAAGTCTTCCTCTGGGCATCTTCCAAAGCATTAACATAATGGCCGTCTGGGCGTGGCATTACATGTGCCTCTCATGTGGGTCTTTGTCTAATGCCTTATTAAGTGGAAAAGTAGTGGCGCGGCCCCACTGGCAACACTGCTGATTCTGACAGGGCTGCACTGCCTTTCCACTTATTAAGGCCGCGCTTACCACACCGATAATTTTGGCAGGCCCATGCTCCTGAGGAGGATGTGCGCACCCTGCTGGAAGTAGTCCAATGCCGCGAGGCCGGAAGTGATTCCCTTGGTCACGAGAGCTGAAGGAGATTGTGCTGCCTGTTACGTCAAGGAGGAAGTGAGTGAGAGAGTATGTGAGCATGTGTGTTGGAGAGAGAAAGCATGTGCGTATGTGTGTGGGAGAATGAGAGCATGTGTTCTCGTGTATGGTACAGTGACAGCATACGTGGGACAGTGAGAGCACGTATGTGGGACAGAAAGAGAGCATGTGTGCTTGTGTGTGGGAAAGTGAGAAAGAGCATGTGGGCATGTGTGGGAGAGTGAGAGAGCGCATATGTGCCTGTGTGTAAGAGAGACAGCATGTATGTGGGGGAGTGACAGAGAACATGTGTGTATATGAGAGGTAGCATGTGTTACACGCCCCGCCTGTGGCTGTCCCGCATGTGGACCTGTTCACCTTCATGGTCCCACAGCAGCTCCCGGGACGACCTCCCTCGCGGTAGTTGCCAGTCCTACCGGACATCTTGGCCATGCCCATACACGCGCGTGCGGACTGCCCGAACTCATGTAGGGCCAAGAGCGGGTCCTAGCTCCGCGGCGTACCCTGATTGATCCCCCGATATAAGGAAGTTCCTGTCTTCACTTCCTTGTCTTGGCAATCGGGTCGGTTTGCTCTGAGATTGCCTCTGCGCTTGTACTTGTTCCTGCTTGTCCTAGTCTCGTTCCAGGATCCTTCTGTTCCATTTCCGTTCCTGACTCGTCCCTGCATCCTAGTTCCTGTTCCTGCTTGTTCCTGTGTTCGTCTATCCATCTATCCAGGTAGTACCCTCGGACTGTCTTACTGGTACTGACCTCAGCCTGTTCTTGACCTGCCTGCCTGCCACCTGCCTCAAAGACCACAGCCTGTTCCTGACCTGCCTGCCGCCTGCCTCAAAGACCACAGTCTGTTCCTGATCTGCCTGCTGCCTGCCTCAAAGACCACAGCCTGTTCCTGACCTGCCTGCCGCCTGCCTCAAAGACCACAGTCTGTTCCTGACCTGCCTGCCGCCTGCCTCAAAGACCACAGTCTGTTCCTGATCTGCCTGCTGCCTGCCTCAAAGACCACAGTCTGTTCCTGATCTGCCTGCCGCCTACCTCAAAGACCACAGTCTGTTCCTGATCTGCCTGCTGCCTGCCTCAAAGACCACAGCCTGTTCCTGACCTGCCTGCTGCCTGCCTCAAAGACCACAGCCTGTTCCTGACCTGCCTGCCTGCTGCCTGACTCAAAGACCACAGCCTGTTCCTGACCTGCCTGCCGCCTGCCTCAAAGACCACAGCCTGTTCCTGACCTGCCTGCCTGCTGCCTGACTCAAAGACCACAGCCTGTTCCTGATCTGCCTGCCGCCTGCCTCAAAGACCACAGCCTGTTCCTGACCTGCCTGCCGCCTGCCTCAAAGACCACAGTCTGTTCCTGATCTGCCTGCCGCCTGCCTCAAAGACCACAGTCTGTTCCTGATCTGCCTGTTGCCTGCCTCAAAGACCACAGCCTGTTCCTGACCTGCCTGCCGCCTGCCTCAAAGACCACAGTCTGTTCCTGATCTGCCTGCTGCCTGCCTCAAAGACCACAGCCTGTTCCTGACCTGCCTGCCGCCTGCCTCAAAGACCACAGCCTGTTCCTGACCTGCCTGCCTGCTGCCTGACTCAAAGACCACAGCCTGTTCCTGACCTGCCTGCCACCTGTATCAAAGACCACAGCCTGCCTCTGACCTCGTTTGACCTCCAGTACCTGACCCCTGCTTTGCTTGACCATTCTCTGACTGACCTCTGGACATTGACCTTGCGCCTGCCTGACCTCGTCTCCAGATTCCTCACCTTGTCATCACCAACTCTGTTCTGGTTCTCCCTGCTCCAACCAGTTGCCATCCTTGAACCCGATCGCGCTCCCCGTCTCTGTGGGCACGCCGGACTTTCACTCTCCTAGGAGACCCTGCGAGGCCCACCTAAGTCCAAATGGACTCCTCCCTGGGGGACCTCAGGCTTCCAGTGGTGAAGCTCTTCATTGCCTCTGACTCCTCCGGTGCTCCGCCCCCTGGGGTCAGCTACCTCCTGTTCCCTTTCAGGAGGCGTTCCATCTCTGCCCCAGGACAAGGGTCCACCCCCGAGCGCAACAGCATGTGTGTACACAACTACTCCAGTTACTCTCTGCCTGCTAATCCATTACAATTTCAGGGCATCTGGAAATCAAAAGTTCCAAGGAATGAATGGGGAATTTTTAAAATCCTTATTTTAATTGTTGGGTGTTATTTGATGTGTCTGTTTTGAAATATCTTATTGAAAGATTTGTGTATGAGTTTTTAATTATTGAATGTTATTCTATTAATTAATTGTTTTAATTATTCTTTTTATTGATATGGTTTTACTAATTTTGTTTTATGAGGAATGGTAATGTTTCTGTTTTTTACATTGTTGCAGTGCATACAGAATTTGGCTTGTTGCAGTTTCCAGTTCAGTTTTTGTCTGTACATTTCTATTTATACTGTATGGTCTCTTTATTCTGTATTTGAGGATCTATCTGTGTTTTGATGTGTGACTGAAATTTGTTATTCCATTAGTGTGTAGTTTTCATGTAGGGATCTATTGTTGTAGGTCCCGGTCACAGCAGACCACGGCCAGCCCCCCCCTACCTGCCCGCTGCGAGCCGGCATGCCTCCCAGTTGACGCATGCTCCTTGCTATGGGGCCGACCGCCTGCGGCCTCCCACGCGGCTCAAACGCCGCCATCCTGCTCTCTGTGGAGCTCTCTCTAGGCGGGTGCGCGGGAGGCTCCGCCTCTTCAAGGGGCCGCGGCGGAAAACTTCGGCCCGGCCCCGACTGATGATGTCAGGACTGAGGGGTATTTAAACCCTGCCTCAGTCCTCAATTCTTCGCCTTAGCAACAGATCATCTCCTCAGAGTGCTAGTTGCTGCATTCCTTCGCTTCCTGATCCAGTTCTGATTCCAGTTCCTGTCCGTGCTCCTTCCTTCATACTCCAGTTCCTGAGTTCCTCTTCAGCTTGATCTCCTGGAACCGACCCGTGGCTTGCTCCTCGTCTTCGCTTGTCTGCTGCCTGTCTCGACCCCTGGCCTGGTTTCCTCGTCTCTGCCCGCCTGCCCTGGATTCTCGGATCGGACTCTCGTTCTGCTTCTCTGCTGCCTGCCCAGACCCGGACTCCTGACCTTGTCTTCATCTCTCTGCTTCTGCTTCGCCGAGGCAACCTGCACCTAAGTCCTGCCAGTCCCGGTACCCAAGGGCTCAACCTGCGGGGAACAAGTGCTGGTATAGGTGAAGCTCTAGCTGGGTTGACCTCTCTTTCACCACCTACCGGTGATGGGAACCACTGAGGGCCTACCCTCTGTGGTGGCACTTACACCCATCCACAAGGGTCCACAACATAATAACATCTATATTTTTTTGTTTTCCTACTAGGGGGTGTATTGCTATTTTAGGCCTGGTGTAATATTTGTATTAACTTTCATAGGCAGGGTTGTTGCTGTTTGAGAGCTGGCAGTTAGTGCTATTTTTATATAGAAAACTTTTCTCGTGGCTCTCTGTGGGTCATGCCCATGCCCAAGATGCATTACAGTAGGCCTGATACCATATAGATTCCAAACAACTTTTGCTTCTTTGCAGGGTTTTCTGGCTGGCAACTCAGCAGTGTATGTAAATATAATATACATATTGTAAGTGATATTTTTACCTCAGAAGATTGTGCTTTGAATGTTTTCATGTAAAATCTGTATTATAAATGCATAATTTTTAATTGTGTGTGAGGCAGTTGTGATGGGGTGGAGGGTGCAAGGCTATAAAGTTTTCCCTTGCACTGGCCATGGGCATTGCTGTATAAACATTTAACAGAATCTCCCAACTGGTGGTGTCATGTACTGTGTAAAGGGGGAGGGTGCAAATTTTCACTTGGCCACAGGCGCCAAATTTCCTAGCTAGAGCTCTGGCTTTTTATGGTTGCTTTCAATAATTTCCCTTGCACTATACTGGACACTGTTTTACCTCAGGATGTCCTTTTTCATGTAAAACCTGTTATTATAAATGAATAATTTTAAACTGTGTATGGGGCAGGGGGGGGGGGGGCAGGATTGTAAGATTTACCTAGGGCACCAATCACCTTTGCACCGGCCTTGAGCAACGATGAAGACAGCAGCGGCTTGGTCGAGGAGGCTGAGACCATGAACAGCTCACTGTATTATGCAAGCCGCTTTCAACACATTCATACACGTCCGATCGCTCCTCTTCTCTCTCTCTCTCTCTCGCCGGATAGAGACCCAATGCCTGCACACACGACTCGCCCAACCCACTCCTTCCTCTATCCCACAATCCCTCGTATTATTAGGACTGTCCATTCTCTTCTTACTCTCAGCCTTTCGCGTCTTGACATTGCCATGGGAAACAGACGGGTTTTTGCCTCCCCCCTCCCCTCCTCTTTCCGGGGCCCCTTTCCCTTTCTTTTCCTTCACCGCTCATCAGAACGCTCAGCTCTGTTCATTTCCCTTATTAGTGCGTGGGGCGTTCGCATTGGCTTGCACTCGGGTTTGGATTGGTCGGCAGAGTCGGGCGGTGCTGAGGAAAGTGGAGGCGGGGCGAGGATCGCGGCATCAGATGTAGAGCTGGAGAAGGGGGGAGGGGACGTGAGCTGTCAGCCGGAGCTTGTGAGCAAAGCACGAAAACCTCGTTCCCTGCTGCCAGGTAAGGCTGCGGCCCGGGCTTCACTCGCCGCGAGAGAAGCTTCTTGCTGGGCAGCCGTGAATACTACCTTTCATGCGAGGCTTTGTTCTCGTTGCTGGCTACCGCCTCGGTTATTGTACTTCAGACTCCGCTGACGCCACCCTAGCTTTTCTGTTCATTCTGGGGGTTCTCTCCTTCCTGAGGAGCTGTTAATATGATCCCAAGTTGTTAAATGTGGGATGTCTTGTTTGCAGGGCCCGATCTTTACAAAAATATTTGAAAAAAATAGCACGTTTTATTTTTAAAACATTTGTTTTAAAGTGAAGTTATTAAAACCTTGGATTTATTTTCAGATAGGTTTTGTTAAACCATCCTTTAATGATTTGTGCACAAAGTTTTTGCATTACTTTATGTATGTCTTTAAATAATATCAGTGTGTATATAAAATATTAATGAAGTATATGCTCAGTTGGAGAAAACAATATTAACAGTACTACCATTGATTTCTGTCATCCAAATGGAGTTCAACATGTCTTCCATACTTCTGGTGTCTGATAATGTTATTTTTTTTAATTAGCATTAGAAATTACAGTTGCATAAACTGGTGCAGAGGTGTAGAAAGCAAATTTCCCATAATCACTTGGGTGTCAGTGAGAGCAAAATCCATGAGCTCTTGCTTCACTTTTCTACTGCAGGACTGCACCTTTGTTAGCAATACTAATTACAACACTGAGTCTTGGAACGTGAAGAATCTCAAATGCTGTAGGCTAGGACTAGTGCTTTTAGCTAGGAAATAGAAAGTTGTTAGTGTAACTGTGGAGGAAGAGTCCATAAACCATAATTAAGGTGGACATGGGGAAATCCATGGCTTATCCCTGGGATAAGTGGCATTGAATCTATTTAATTTTGGGGATCCTACCAGGTACTTGTGACCTGCGATGAGAAGGGTGACCAAAAAGGTGGAAGGTCTTCATCGAATGACTTTTGAGGAGAGCTTGAAGAATCTAAATATGTACACCCTGGAGGAAAGGAGGAGCAGAGGTGATATGATACAGACTTTCAGATACTTGAAAGGTTTTAATGATCCAAAGACAACGACAAACCTTTTCCGTCGGGAAAAAAATCAACAGAACCAGGGGTCACGATTTGAAGCTCCAGGGAGGAAGACTCAGAACCAATGTTAGGAACTGGAGGCGCACCGGGCTAGTCCCGGGGGCGCCGAAAATAACGCGGGGTCGAGCAGGAGGAAAGGTGGCAGAAGGGAGGGGTGAAAGGGGGAGGGGGCAGGAGGTAGAACGGACCAATGGCAGCGCAGCAATTTGAATGGCTGCGCTGCTATTGGTCATCGGGGAAAAGAAGAGAGTAGGGCTAGCAGGGACCAGGCAGTTGGGAATCCGGCTGCCAAGCGAGCGGCTGAGTTTTGCTTGCTGGCTTCTGGCCGAATCCCCAACTGCAGACTTTCGGACGATGCGGCGCCTTAAGGCTAAGGCAGAGGGCAGGTCCTCGGCGGGGGCCCAGACGCGTCCTCCTTCGCGGTCTCGGGCGGGCAGGGCTGCAACGGTGAGAGGAGAAGCGGGCGTTATGGCTGTGAGTACTCGGGAGCGAGGGCTGCGGCTTACCTCCCACCCGGTCTCCCCCCCGGTCCCGACCCCCCTCCCCCCTCCCATTGCCTCCCTGCTTCCTTACTTATCGGACTCCGGGGAGAGCGGGCCCGAGGCAGACATGGAGCCTTTTGCGGCCCCTCCCCCGGTGCTTTCGCCGGTGCGCATTACCCCTTCACCTTCCAGAGGCGGGTCCGTTGCTACTTTCACCTTTTTGGGCCGGCCGTTGAGGGAGGACCCAGAGCCATCGGCGTTGCCACGCGGTCATGCGGCCTCCTCTCACAAGCTTCCCGCAGCCACAGCGAGCTCCTTCGGTCGACCGCAGGGGTTTTCGCCGCCAAGGTGCCCCCCATGCGGGCCTGGGCAGGCGCGTTTCCAGCCCCTCCGCCCCCCCACCGAGGCGACGATCAGCTGGCCCCCTGGCCTGCAGTGCAGGGCGCAAGGGTAGGACCACGACCTCTGTGCCTGTGAGGGGTGCTCGGGTGCGCGGTGGTCTACGGCGGTTCCCGATCGCAGGCAGAGACGTGCGCCGGCCTCGGTCGCCCCCCACCCCCTCTGGTTCGCACGTGCCACCAGCTACAGCTCTCGCGTCGGATCTGCTGGCTCAAATGGCCCGGGCTGGGTATGGGTTCTTCCCGGTGGGTACGGAAGGACAGGGCTTCGATGTCCAGGGTTTCGGGGGATGGCAGGTCGGCGGGGGCCCCCCCCTCGGTGGGCAATATTTTCCGCAGGGCGCAGCGGCATACAGGGATATGGAGCCCGACCGGCGGCAGAGCTGGGACTCGGCTGGCGTGGCCGCTCGTGGGAGGGTGACAGCGAGGCAGGGCGTACGGCAGCGGGCGGAGGCAGTTGGTGTGGGTGGTTCTCTCCCAGCTACAGCGGAGGAGGATCTCCCAGGCCCGTCCCACCAGGAGGCGTGGAGGGCCCATGCGACAGGCGGCAGCGGAGCGTCGGAAGCACGAGGCTGGCAGGAGAGCGGCAGCGGCCCAGCAGCGGATGCAAGGCCGGTGGCTTTGGGAATGCAAGCCGGGCTGTTCGTCGGGGACGAGCCTGCGGCAGGTAAGACACTTCCCTTTAACGTGGTTTCTAGGGGAAAGGTTCGGGGTAAACGGTCTCGGTCAGAATCCAGTTCGACTTCTTCGCCCTCGTCCCACTGTTCCAGCGGGGGCATGGTGCGTACCAGGGTGGCGTTAGCCGAGGGTCCGAAATGTGATGTGGGACAGCCAGCGTTAGCATCCCTGACCGAATTGTGGGAAGAAGTGCCCCGGCGACTAGTTAAACGAATTAGGAAACGAAAATTTGTGAATATTTTTAAATTATTAGAGGGCAGGAAGAGGTCGTCTAAGAAAGCTAAGAAGCGTAGCAAGCAGCGCGGTGCAGGGCCTCTGATAGCTAAGAACATTGTGAACTGGGTACGGGGATTTTTGCGGTTGGCCAGCGTCATTAGCCATTTTGACCCTTCGCAGTATGGAGCCTTACTCTCCTATGCGGACAGCATACTGGGTGCTTTTCGGGACTACGAAGGTTGGGCCTGGCTCAACTACGATGAGAAGTTCAGAGATAAGATGGCGGGAAATAAGTTCATGTCGTGGGGGTCGCAGGACATTCACCTGTGGCTCACGCAGATGACTAATAAGGGCGCGGAGGCGAACAAAGGGGGAGTGCGGGGAACTGGAGCCGGGTTTCCAGCTGCGACTTGAGTCCACGCGGGGTGTTGCAGGTCATTCCTTTCGGGCTGGAGGGGGGCGTCCAGGCGAGTCAGGTGGTAAAAGTGCGGGGGTTGGCAGGGACATTTGCTGGAGGTTCAACAAGCTCAATTGCTTGTTCCCCGAATGCAAATTCAAGCATGCTTGCGCCACCTGCGGGGGGTCCCATTCAGCCCTTAGATGCCCACAGGGACAGAGTGCTGGGACCGGCGCGGGAGCCAAATGATCGGTCCGTCCGATGTAAAGCCGCCTCTCCCATCGTGCTTGGTGCGTTAGCGGAGGGTTTACGGCATTATCCGGACCGCCACAAGGCTCGTATGTTATACCTTGGGTTTCGTTACGGGTTTCGCATTCCTTATGAGGGCCCGGGGTCGGGGGGGGAGGGCTAGGAATTCGAGGTCGGCGTCTAGGTTAGCACCCGTGGCCAGAGCCAAGCTGGCTGAGGAGCTCGACTTAGGGAGGATTGCGGGCCCCTTTCCGCAGCCGCCATTTGAGGTGATGCATTTGTCCCCGCTGGCGGTGATACCTAAGAAAGTTCCGGGTAAATTCCGACTGATTCTTAATCTGTCATATCCGGAAGGTACGTCCGTGAATGATTTCATCCCCAAGGATGCGTGCGTCGTTAAGTATGCCTCCTTCGACGATGCGGTCGCTCTGCTGCGTGCGGCGGGGCCCGGGGCCTTGTTGGCAAAAGCGGACATCAAATCCGCATTTCGCCTATTACCAATTCACCCCAGCAGTTTCCCGCTTTTGGGCTTTTACTTTGAAGGTAGCTACTTCTTTGAACGATGTCTGCCCATGGGTTGTGCGGTTTTGTGCGCTTTTTTCGAGGCATTTAGCACCTTTGTGCATTGGGCTGCGAAGGTTCATACTGGCTGCGACAATTCTGTACATTATTTAGATGATTTTTTGTTTGTGGGGCCTAAGGACGAGGACACCTGTCAAAGTCAGCTAGACTGTTTCCTTCGGACGAGCGAGCGTTTGGGTGTTCCCATTGCCCACGACAAGACGGAAGGTCCTGCGACTACATTGACCTTCCTCGGCATCGAGTTGGACTCGGTGGCTATGGTTTGTCGGTTACCCGCGGGGAAGCTGGCGCAGCTGCGGGATTTAATTGCTGTCATTAAAGGATCGGTTAAGGTCACCTTGAGGCAGCTCCAAGCGTTAATCGGGTCCCTTACGTTTGCTTGCAGGGTAATACCGATGGGCAGGGCTTTTATCCGGCGTTTGTCCTCCAGGACGGCGGGGGTCCGGGCGGGGCATCACTTTATTCGGATTATGAAAGTGGTAAGGGAGGAATTAGCGATCTGGGATGAGTTTTTGCGTTCGTTCAATGGTGTTTGCCTTATCCAAGCTGCCGAGGTGTCTAACCTGGACCTGGAATTGTATTCGGATGCGGCGGGGGCGTCGGGACTAGGGCTCTATTTTCGGGGTAAGTGGTGTGCCGAGCGTTGGCCGGCGCGCTGGGTTGAGTGCGGGATAGTCCGCAATATTACCTTTTTAGAGCTCTTTCCCATCATTGTAGCGTTGACCCTGTGGGGTGAGGAGTTGGCGAATCAGCGTGTCGTGTGGTGTTGCGATAATTTGGGAGTCGTACAGGTGGTCAATAGACAGGCTGCCAAATGCTTGCAAGTGTCTAGGTTGTTGCGGGAAATGGTGCTGCTGTGCCTCAAAAGGAATGTTTCGGTTCGGGCTAGACACGTGCCAGGGACGTTGAACGTCATTGCTGACGCCCTTTCTCGTTTTAAGTGGGACGTCTTCCGTATGGCGGCTCCGCAAGCGAAGCGGCATGGAGAGCGGGTGCCAGTCTGCCTGTGGAACCTGGGCGCGACGAAGAGTGGGAGCTGATCCGGCGGTCCTTGGCTCCGGCTACCTGGAAAGCTTATCTCTCCGGCAGAGGATACGTGGCTCGTTTTCTGGTTTCCTTGGGGTGGTACGGAGGGGAAGTTAGCGAGCGGACACTTGTTCAGTTCATTTTGTGGGCTCGACGGGCTGGCTACTCCTTGGCTTCGGTCAGGCGTCAGTTGGCCGGCTTCACGTTCTTCCAGAAGCTGGAGGGTTATGGTAACCCGGCGGGTAGTTTTTTGGTGCGGAAGCTTTTGGAGGGTTGGGGCCGGGGGGAGGGTAAGCGACATGATACGCGGCGACCTATCCGTTTTGCGGAGTTGCTCCGTCTCGCTGAAAGGTTAGCGGGGACATGTAGTTCCGCTTTCGAGTTAGCGTTGTTTCGGGTGGCTTTCGCGTGGGCGTTTTTTGGGGCGTTTCGCATAGGCGAATTAGTGGCCAGGTCAACGGCGGACGTGGGTGGAGAGGGGCTGCTGGTGGGTGACGTATGTGTCTACGAATACTGCGTGACGCTTCGGATTACAAAATCCAAAACTGACCAACGGGGTAAAGGGGCGTGGATTTCGTTATGCAGAGCGTCTGTTGACATTGCATGTCCAGTGCGGACAGCGTTACGTTATGTGGCTCTGCGGCCCCACGCCGGTCTGCATTTCTTAGTGCATGAGGACGGGACGCCTTTAACGAGGTTTCAATTTGCAGCGGTCCTGCGGCGGGTGGTGGCTTCGTTGGGGTGGGGCATTGGGCGGTATACTTCGCTGACCTGGGGTGGCCGGCTGATCGAATTCGAGCGTTAGGTAGGTGGAAATCGGAGGTTTTTCGGGGATATGTGAGGAAGTGGCAGATAGGGGTGTCTCCAAAAAAAAAAAAGAAAACTAAAAGCCAGCGACGGTAGGGACCCTTTGGTATGCCAGGAGCGGGGGGTAACGTTTGTTTTTGTCTTGCAGATTTGGTCAGGGTGATGTCACGGAGAGACTGTGCTTGGATTGTGGGCCACTCTTTCGTTCATCGGGCTCAACGCCGGGCCAGGAAGCGACCATACGGGGAACATCTGAACATGGATCCCACAGAGGGCATTGTGCGCTGGCTGGGCAAGGGGGGAATGCGATGGGGTGATTTACGTAACTTCTTACAAGGCAAGGTCGCAGAATTCGGTCTGCCGAAATTGCTAGTCATTCACCTGGGAGGTAACGATATCGGTAAGCTCTCGTGTCGGGAGCTCATTACAATCATACGTAAGGATTTGGCTTTCCTGATGAATTGCTTGCCAGACACAAAATTGGGGTGGTCAGATATTATAATTCGGCTACGGCACCAGCAGGAGCCCATGTGGCGTCACGGGGTTAAAAAACTCAACCGACAAATTGGTAAATGGGTTGTGCGGGAAGGCGGTTTCTGGATACGACATCAATGGTCGTGGGAGATATTGGGGGGCTACTTCTTAGGTGACGGGGTGCACCTGTCCGAGATAGGCATGGACTTGTTCAACAATGCCTTGGAAGAAGGTATTACGCAGCAGTTATAGGTTGGCCGCAGTGGGGGCACAAGGGCATTTAATTTGCCTTGTTTGGTGGCGAAAACCCGAGCCATATTTGGTTTGTATTATTTGAACTTGTGAAGGACACGGTGGAGGGGGGGTTAATGCTCGTGCAGTTTGGGGCTGCTGCACGAGAAGGCCTAAAGAGCAAGGGGGGGGGGCCGATGCTCAGGCCGCAAGCTTACCCTCGCTGCCGACGTGGCGGGGTAGGTGAAGGGGGGGGGGAGCTCCAAGCTGCTTACCATTGGGCCGCGGTGGTAAGTGAAGAATGGCGTGCGGCGGAGGTGGGGGAATTGTTTTGGAATTATGTTAACTTAAGGCTCGGGTTAGGTTTAATAAACTGCGGCCTTATTTGTTATCCCATACTGTTGTATTGTGTATTTTGTATAAAGGGGGGGGGGAGTGAAGTTCGAGTGCTTGCCTGGACGACTGGTCTCGAGTACCTGTGTTAGTATTTCTTCACGGAGAGGGTGGTGGATGCCTGGAATGCCCTTCCGGAGGAAGTGGTGAAGACCAGAACTGTGAAGGACTTCAAAGGGGTGTGGGATAAACACTGTGGATCCATAAAGTCTAGAGGACGTGAATGAAGAGTGGGTGGCTCGCGGGAATGACGGCTACTACCTGGCGATAATACCCTTATTCAATAAACATACACACGGTTAATGCGACTTCAACATTGCTCTAAGCTTCAACGGCAAGAGGAAATGTGGAAAAAAGAATTTGCATTCACAAAAAGCAGAGAGCAGCTTGCTTGTTGTGGCAGTTACTACCCCAAACCAAATAAGCCTGATACTTCACTTTCAATGCATATCCAGCATAGCTCTCTGCTTCAACGGCAGGGGGGAATGAAGAAAAGTGGATCTATATACAGACAACAACCAACGAGGACTGAATTACATAGTCTGGGTAAACAAATAAGCATGGGTGTAGCTTGCTTATTGCGGCAGTTACTACCCCTAACTAATTAATTAAGCTAGATATTTCACTTAGATGCAGTTCCAACACTGCTCTCTACATTAATGGTGGGGGTGGAAGGGAAATAGAACCAAAAGGTTACTAAGAGCCAAGAGTAACAGATAAGTATGAGAAAAAAAGTGTGAAGCTTGCTGGGAAGACTGGATGGGCTGTTTGGTCGTCTTCTGCCGTCGTTTCTATGTTGGAAACAGGATATTATGCTCTTATATAGGCAAGGTGATTGCTGCAAAAGGAGCTCAAAGGGAAAAAAAAGAATTGAGGAAATTGGGGATAAGGCATATAGCATTTGTTGGGTTCAGGGTAAAGGTTTTCACCAATGACTGGAAGAAATATATTATGCACCATTCCCATAAGGCCAGCATCACTGGCCTACTATGTTATCTGGTCGTGGCATAACTTTTGCCAGCAAATTTAGACAAGAGGTTATTTCTGTTCTTTGCCCAGTAGATAGCAGTTTCACCGAGGACTAGTGGTTTACATCACCATTTGTTAATAACATGGATGATCGAGAGCTCTAGAAAAGCTTTTCTGGATATGCGTGGAATTTACCACATATGTCACATTGTAGAACCCTGCTTGTATTGACACTTTGACAGTTTGCTCCCTTAGTCAAAAAGGTTTTCTTCCTCTCCTACCTCAATATTGACTTAAATAGTAGTTTTGGCCATTCTTAAGTCTCCATCCTTTTCTTCATGGTGGTTGGATCCTGATACGTTTTATTCTTCAGTGTTACCTTGGCCACCCTTTTCACTGAGAAATTTTAATCTTTTGACACTTTTGCATCATCTTTTCTTCCTCACCATATACCAGAAGGCAGCCAGTGGCTTAATCCATGGGCCCCCCCTGTGCAACTTCATGGTATCCATTACTGATCAAAGTCTATATCTGTTGTCTGGTGGTAAAACATGAATGTCCTTCATTGTAGTATCTGCTTATAAACATCACCAAGGGCCATCAGTCTTAGAAAATTGAAACTTCAAGTCCTCTTCACATCCAAATAAGTCTGATGCACCAAATTAATTAATGTTTAAAAAGATACAGAACTACACTAACTGCTGATGATACGTTGACAACACCATTTTATTCTCAGCACCAAAATTGAAACAAACGTCAGGGAATAGGGAGCCTTCTTTCTCTGCCTACTTGGCACCTGAGACGGTTTCTTTGGGATTGAGCTTGGAGTTCAAGAGTGTCTGCACCAAGCATTGTGAAAAGGCTCTAAAGCATGAGATCTCTTCCCCTCTAATGCAGTGATCCAATGACTGGCTGCTAGATGCCTTCTCAAGTGACTGCATCAGGAGTTGAACTCAACCTGCCAGATCGAGACTCAGCCACAATAGACTCCGGACAGTGACCATCTCCACTTCCACTCTGGTTACTCAGAAGGCTAAGACCTTTCTTGCCAAGGCCACGCCAGTGTTGGCCTCATTAATGTTTTTGAGAGTGAAATAGACAAGAGAATTCATTAGGACCTAGGCCCTCTTTTGGAGCCTCAGTTTCAGATGCTGGCATCAAGCAGCTTGCCATAGATGCCAGTGTTTCAACATTGAGACACAGCATCAATGTTGTCCACACTGAGTGGAAACAAGACAGCTTCAGAGAGAAGCCTCTCCAGCTATTCAGCCTCTTTCAGAGCAGACATCAAAGAAGTTATTTGGGGAAACCCATTGAAATAATGCATCCCCAAACTGCAGATTCAGCTTTAATCAAAGAATCTAAGTCTGAAATTTGACTTTTGAGTCTAAATAAACTGGATCTGAAGGAGAATGATCTCCTGACCACCCTCTGAGATCCTCTTCTCCTCAGGCAGGGGAATAGATCACCTCCAGAGGACACTTCCTTTTCCTTTTCATCTTTCATATGTAGAGTGGCTGAGACCATTCCTTTTTAAGTTGGAGGCAGAGTCCAGGGCCCCATTACTTGCTTTCTTCAGATATCCCAATGCAAGGAGTCGGTGGCAGTGCTTCAGGATTTAACAAGGTACAGTTGCCTCATCAATCTGTAGCTGGTTGAATCCACCCTGAAAAGGGCCAAAAAATGCAAAGCTGTTTCCTCGGTAGTCTGGTTGTGAGTGACAGACTTTGGACCTTTTTATGAGAGACAATTCTTCCAGGTATTCAGTTCCTGCGTAGTTTTTCACCATATCTTCATGGTTGAGTAGTTGCATTCTGTACTAAAAGGGACACAGAGTTTCTGAATTTCTTCCTCCAAAAAAAAAGTAATATTTTATTCACCTATGGAACAGTGGTGAAGAGTGTGGGATACATCTGGTCCATGCGACCTCTGATGCTTTTGAGGTAGCATTGAGGGTCTCCTCCAATGCCATTGGTGTTCACAGGCTTTCAGGATTGTGGATGTCGGGTCTCAGGGAAGTTGTCCAGGATAGGGTTGCAGATGTACCTTGCAACATAATCCTTAATTTTTTTTTTTTGGGATAAAAGTTAGGGAAGTAGGGTCTTCTGACAAGACAAACACTCCCTGTTGCCACCACTGAACTATCCACCACTTCAAGGTAATGCCAAAGTGGGCAACAGAGGAAAGCTTTTTCCCTCCGAGCAGATGCTGTCCTTCATCCACTTATTCCTTTTGGCAGCACAACACATACAAGGCCTTGTCAATGTGTGTAGACGTTCTAAACTCCACATAGTAATTCAGTTAAGAACCAGGGATGAGGTGTGATTTTTTTTTTTTTTCGACTGGATCTAGAATGCATATGCATAGCAAGCTTGCTACTTTCTATGCTTAGTGACATTTCTGTCGGGGGAAGGCTGAGGTTTTAGGTAAACCACTGGATTTCAGATAATCTCAGCAAGAATACAGATTACAGTTATTGAGAATCCCACCAAGTTGCCTGCCAAGTGGGGGTTCTACTCCCCTTTCCACCAGGAATATCTACAAATGATGTTCTCCTCTCTCCCACAGGCTAGAGCAGTCAGATCTGTTCTATTACAGGAAAGAGGGTGGAGATTTTTTTCCAAGTACTTCCTGGTACCCAAACAGACTGTAGGATACTATTACATCATAGACCTGAGGACTCTGAACAAACTCTTCTTCAAGGAAAACTTCAAGATAGTTCCCAGGTGCCATTATTCTCCTACTAAACAGACCTGTTATGCTCTCTAGCTCTCAACAATGCATATATCCATAAAGAGAGATCAATCATGGGAAGTATCTCAGATTAATGGCAAAACACCTTCATCTACAATACTGCATATACCCCTTGGCTTAGCATCAGCAATACAGGTTTTTATGAAATGTCTGGTAGTCTTCATGGAGTTTGTGTTCACACTGGGGAGGGGGGGGTGTCTTGTGTTTCTGAACATAGACAATTGCTTTGGCAGGAGCACATCTAAGGCTGGGGTAAGCATATCTATGCGTGACACCACTTGGATGCTGACATTGTTAAGATTCAGCATAAATTGCTCAATCTGTCTTGAGCCTGTCCACTCAATTCGTGTTTAACAGGGCTCTGCTAACCATAACACAGGCAAAAGCATATCTTTTCACCAACAGGATCACCAAATTAATGACCATGGTGAAGGGAGTCCTGCTGAGTCAGCAGGTAGCAGCCTGGGACATGTTGAATGTTAGACCGTATGGGTTCAACAGTTCAAGGTCCATTGGGTTTCTCTCATGTGAAGTTGTGCTGAGAGGACATGAAGTCCCAATGGAATAAAGCCACTGGGGACTAAAGAAATGCAGCTATGCCATGGAGCAGCTCTCTTACAGGTCTATCCAGTACCGAGCGGTAGGAAGAGCTGCGTTAGTGCTCGGCGCACCCGCAGTTGCCGCATGCACAGTGCAGCTCACCTGCCGCTCGATCCTGAACTATAATTTCATGTAAATGTAAACCGTGTCTAAGAAGGGTCCGTGAAACGTTAGGCCCGCGTAACCCATTTTACTGGATAGAGCGCCTATACAGTATCCTGGGTGCGCGGGCCTAACTCTTCACGCCACGCTGGTATCTGTCATTTCAAATGTCATTTGAAATGACAGATACCAGGAAGTCGGGACTGCCAGTCCCCCCTCCCCTCCTCCCGATGCAGGGCGCGAAAAGCAGCCTTGCTCCGGGAGGAGGGAAGAAGGGGCTGGCAGTACGAAGCGGCGAAGCGACTTACTTTTTGCAGCCCCCTCCGGACATCGGACAACCTCTCCTGCCTCCAGCTGCTCGCGAAGATGGACGCCTGCAAAAAGTAAGTTGCTTCGCCGCTTAACACTGTCAGTGTCTCTTCTTCCCTCCTCCCGGAGTAAGGCTGCTTTTCGCGCCCTGCTTCGGGAGGAGGGAAGAAGAGACACTGACAGTGTGAAGCGGCGAAGCAACTTACTTTTTGCAGCCCCCATCGGACCTCTCCTGCCTCCCGCTGCGCGACTTACTTTTTTTTGCAGCCATCAGCAGGAACGGATCGTGGCTCCCCTGCCTCCCGGCGAAGACGGACGCCTGCACCGGGGAAAGCGGCCCCTGTGCGTGCAATTGGCCGCTCAAGACGTGATGTCACGACGTTTGGCGTCACGGCATGTGACGTCACGTCTTGAGTGGCCAATTGCACGCACAGGGGCCGCTTTCCCCCGTGCAAGCGTCCGTCTTCGCTGGGAGGCAGGGGAGCCACGATCCGTTCCTGCTGATGGCCGGAGGGCTGCAAAAAAAAGTAAGTCGCGCAGCGGGAGGCAGGAGAGGTCGGATGTCCGGAGGGAGCTGCAAAAAGTAAGTTGCTTTGCCGCTTCACACTGTCAGTGTCTCTTCTTCCCTCCTCCCGAAGCAGGGCGCGAAAAGCAGCCTTACTCCGGGAGGAGGGAAGAAGAGACACTGACAGTGTGAAGCGGAGAAGCGACTTACTTTTTGCTTTTACGTTTTGTTTTTTTTGCTTCGGGAGGAGGGGAGAGGACTGGGGCTGCCCCGGAGACCGGCACCCATGATCGCGGCCGGGGCAGGTGAGCGGGGGCTGGGGGAAAGCTTGCCTCCTACCCTTACCCCTGCCTCTACCGCAGGGGTAAGGGTAGGTGGTAAGTTAGCAGGTTAAACGCGCGACAAAACGGCAGGGAAAGATAGCGATAGTCGGGGCGCGGGTTACTGGACGCTAGGGAATAGCTAATTCGCTCGTTTGCATGCAATATCCATGCCGCGTGCGGAAGGGGTTGGCCGGGGATTTTAGGACGCGATAGGAGTAGGTTAAGGGGGATTCGGGATCGCAGGAAGGGATAATGTGGCCGGAAAGTGAGTAGAACGCGGCTTACGAGCAGGGTAAACGCGGCCGCACTTTACAGGATAGACCTGTGTGTTAGTGTGTCTCCATGCTAATCTAATCAAAAGCCTATCCTCCTCACTAAATTGTTCAGATACCTCCCACCTGTGTAGAGCTCATATTCAAGGGATTTGAACCCAGGCCTCTTGGTCTATCCAGGAAATAAGTTATTATCGAAGTCTTTCTTGGAACTGAGGATAGTGATGTTTTGAGGACCTTCAGATATACCACAGTTCTGGATTTAGGCATAGGGAATGTAGGCAACTGTCTCTGGTGCCAAATTTTCATAGGTGCTGCAGCGTCACCACCGCTTCCATGACTCCATCTGGGCCTGCCACTGAGGCACAGCTGTCTCCTCAAGCGATGTGGTTTCATGAGAACAACAGCTAGAAATATAAAATTATTCAGCACTGGTCCTCCTGCGGCCCTTGCATGTCCTGCGGTGCCCTCCCTGCTCCGCCTGTACGGCTTTGTTACCTTGGAAAGCTCTGTCGGGGGCAGGGTTGTGTCGGGGCTGCAGAAAGCCCTGTAACTTATTATTTTATTTTTTTTTTATTCCAGTTGCTTCTGCTATGCAGTCAGTGCTGTGACTTGGAGGGGAGGTAGGAGTAGAGGGATGTCCTGGAAGGAGAATTTGGGAAGGGGGATCATCCCCTTTCCCTCTCCTCCCCCCATTGTTTATGGGTGCATGCCACAGGAATTTGGCCCTTGATAACCAGCAAAATTGTCTTGCTAAAAAAAGGATCAGATAGTTATCTTCTACCTGAATTATTAGATAGGAATGTGGTTATTCTTCTTATATCAGGAAACTGTCACGTGTGAAACTGGATGAATGAATGTATGCAAATGTAGGGTATGTTTTATGTATTTTTTTTAAATACATGGAATAAAATGTGTAAAATATTTAAGATGTGAATACGGGTATATTGTTTGTGATCTATCATATAGAATACCTGTATTGAACCCAATGTAGGGAAACATACTTTTTGACGTGTGAAACTGGGTCATCTTTCTTGGGACAACCCTAAGGGTCACGTACCTAGCTAGAAAATAGAACACTCTGATGGAGGATTCAGTAGAATCATAGACAAACAACCCCCATCTTGACCTCCAACACCACAAGTGGTCCCTAGATCAGAATGTAGCAAACAAGATATTTCTTGAGTGGGTGTCAGGCTAGGGCTTGACAATATACAAGACACAGTTCATAGGCAAAACTATCAGGTTGTTAGCTACAGGGTATGAAAGGCAGGTATCTTTCTCATTGATAGAAGGCTTATTCATGACATTAGGTAACATGTTTTTCTTCACCTTCATTAACAGTGGATTCACAATACTCTGACAAATCCAGGTCAATATATCACATTAACGTTCACATATTTTCAGACAAGGTTGATTCATGCTCACTCTGGTTCAGACTAAATTATGGATCTTCTGGACCCTGGGAATCACAGCATACTAGCCTTCAAGTTGCCAGATCACTGGTAGCTCTAGTGATACCTTATAAATTCCTAAGGACCAATCAGAGTCCTCAGGGGGCAGACTAGCAAGTCCTGGGCTGAAAGCAGGTATGCAAGCCTCCTCTGCTTACTTGTAGGTCTCTGTATTTGCAGCCCTGTGCCTCACAGCAAGTACAAGCTCTCCAACAGGGCATACTGTGGTTCAAGACCAGATCTGGAAGCTAATAAGAGATAACGTCTCCTTTTATTGGGAGGTTGGTCTTCTGTATACAGTATATATCCTTTCAATCCTGTGGCTGTAAAAACATTAATAAAATTCACAAGACCCAAAGAAACTATGATTCTCATAGCTCCTTCTTGGCCAAGGCAAGCTTGGGTTTCCTCTCAGGAAACAGGTCGGTGTAGGCCATTCACAATGCCGATCATGCAGATTCAGGGAATGTTACTTCATTCCAATACACAGTCCCTAGCCCTCATAGTCTGGGTGTTGAGGGGAAATTTGATTTGGTTCTTGTAGATTCTTTGAGGTGGCTTGGCTCGTCCTGGCTTCTAGGAAAGAATAAACTAGAACACAATGAATCAAAATAGTTTTGCCATTGTTGGCAAAGCTGTAGATCAGTGGTGGCCAGCCTTTCATGTACCAAGAGCCAAATAACCAGAATGCACAGTACCAAAGAGCCTTACATTTTCAAGAGATGGGATGAACCCCTTCAGGAGCAGAGGGTGGCATGCAGGGTGACTGCCCAAGGCATCTTTGAGTCAGTCTGTGAGCACCCAAGCTGAAATGGGAAGGAGATGCCAAAAGCAACCCTTACTTGGTATGCCATTTAGTCCAGCAACTGCCCTGCATGGGGGGGGCAGTCCCACAGTAGGAATCGCCCTTCCCCTTCTCCCTACCAGTTTCTCTCGTGACACCCCCCACCTATTTCAAACTGGTTTCTCTTTCCTTCTCTCAATCCCTCACTCTGAAGCCACCCTGTCCTCCCTAGTCGCTCTGCCCAAAGGCTGTCTCTCTCTTATTCTGTCCCCTTACCCATCTCTCTCTTAGCAACCCCAGCATAACATAAACCATGATAGGGGTGGCAAGCTAAAATACGGAGAATTAGTTATCAAAGTTTAATAGCAGACAAAATGGTGGGCCCCAATCTCCCAGACTTGAGATTTTATAATGGATGCCAGCTATATTTTGGGTGGGAATTTATTTATTTAAAGTCTCTTCTATACCGATGTCCGTCGGTTCACAATAAACAAGAACTTTTAGGCGGAGCCCTTACATAAAACAGAAAATATACAGTTAACTATAGGGTGGAGCCCTTACATATAACCAAAGAAAACAAAAACCAGGGGAAGGGTCATGGGTAGAGAAAGCAATAATAATGATTTAAAAACTATAATTTAAATAAGATAACTGAAAACATAACTTCAAAAAAGTACAATGTACAAAATGAGGGACATAACGTATTCCGTATTCAAACCGCTTTCATAGTCGTAGATCGCACATATACAATACAAATGATATTTATGTAATGGGGGGTGTCATGGGGTAGGCTTGCTGAAAGAGCCAGGTTTTCAGTTTTTTCTTGAAAATGGGAGTGTATGTCTCCAGGCGAATATCATGCGGTAAGGAGTTCCAAATGGTTAGAAGGCTCTTATAAATTTTGTACAGTTGATGAAAGCTCTCTTTGAACCTCTAGGCTCATGTGTGGTAAAGTGTCAATTGGACGGTCATATTTTTTAGTGGTGGTGCTCACTTCTGCCTGCAGAGCAGGTGAGTTCCAGACTCTAAAGATTTAATTGCCTTATAAGAAGTTTCATTATAACACTCATTCTAATTTGTTTACTTGAATTTTTCCCAAATGTTGGCTTTTTGAGCATTTCTTTTGAGAAATTGGAAAGTTAAGAGGGTTAGGTGGGTGGTAGGATGGGAAAGGGACCATAAGCCTGGTTAATGCTGTGTGTTGTCATATTTTATCTTGTTTTAAATACTGTATTGATTATTTGTAATTCTATGTATACAGTGTTTTATATATTGTATGGATTATTTGTAGCTTGTGCTGAGCTACTTTGATAAGGTGTGTATCATATTGAACTAACTAAATAAAGTACATTAGTTCCTGTCTAAGCTGCTTTAACCAGCCAATCAGCCTGCCAACATTTTTTCCTGTGTAGTTTATAAGAGTGTCGTCATCCAGTGGCACTAAATGAGCTTGTCTCTCCAAGCTTGTAGAGCTTTGAGCTCTGACTGTGTGCAGGAGCTCCTGTTGTAGGCATTGTCTAGGGAACCTCTTCGGTTATTTTTTGTCTGAGCTAAAGCATGAACATTATTGTCTTTTTCTTTTCATTTTTTCTTCAAGTGAAAGTGCAGCAATACTTCTAAGTGAAGTGATCTCCTTTTCAGACCCCTATCGCCGATCAATCAAGACTCCTGTTAAACCAAATTAACAACATAAGTGTTAATTTGCTCTTACAAGAAATGATTTATCTTATTCATATAAAATTTCGATTAGAATGTTAAATAAGGTTCTAAGTTAACTGTATGTATTATGTTATCATGTAAACCAGAGTGAAGGCAGAACGCTATACTTCGGTATATAAAAAAAAATCCAAATAAATAAGTGCTATCAAAAAAGATAAATGTTAAGTAAAAAATTTGCCTAACAAGAAATATCAAGCCAGAAGAAAATCCACAACAGTGAGTGGTTTTAAGAACTGCCCTTGTGGCAAGGTAGAGGTCCATATTCAGTCACTCTCTGAATAGCAAAGTTATCCATATCAATTTATCTGGATAACTTTGGAGGTATATTCAATAGTTCAATACTATTGAGTATACCCAGCTATCTTTAGGACAGCTCTTTGGCTTGACCAGACTTAGCTGACTAAATTAGCTGGTTAACTGTGTCATTCGCCAAGCTGCGATGTGGCCTTATTGCATGCGATACCGGGCGCATTGTGGTGATATTATTCAAATTAAGGGGAGGAGTGTGGGCAGGGTTTGGGCGGAGTTATGTCCCAGCAGCACTGTGGGAGATATTGTTCACATTATTGCTGTCAGCACTGTGGGAAATAACCACACCTCTTCCCGTGGCACTATGGGGACAATAGAGCTGTGGTGGGTGAAACTGCACTGCCACGATGCGGCCAGCTGCACACTATTGCTCTTCTGCTCCTTATTTGTTTGTGGGCCATCATTCTGCTATAAATATAGCAAATGATTAATCTAGGCTTAACTTTGGCTAACTCAACTACTCCTAATTATGCCCCCAGAACGCCCCTAATTTAAGACCTCATTTACTAAGCATTTTTCCCATAGACATAGACATAGAATGGGAGAAAAGCCTTAGTAAATCAGGCCCTTAGCAAACTAAATTCTAGCCAGCTAAGCTGGAAAAGTGCCCAAGTATTCATTTAGCTGGATAACTTCTCAGTTACACACCTTAACCACTCCACTACCCACAGGCCGATACAGTACAGTGTGCTCCGGCGGAGCGCACTAACGCGTGTCCAATCCCCCCGAAACTAATAGCGCCCGCAACATGCAAATGCATATTGCTGGCCCTATTAGTTATTCCCGCGCGATTCACTAAGTAAAATGTGCAGCCAAGCCGCACATTTTACTTTCAGAAATTAGCGCCTACCCAAAGGTAGGTGTTAATTTCTGCCAGCACCGGGAAAGTGTACAGAAAAGCAGTAAAAACTGCTTTTCTGTACACCCTCTGACTTAATATCATGGCGATATTAAGTCGGAGGTCCCAAAGTAAAAAAATTTTAAATTAAAAAAAATAATTTTTAAATCGGCCCACAGCTCACGGGTTGAAAACCGGACGCTCAATTTTGCTGGTTTCCGAACCCGTGGCTGTCAGCGGGTTTGAGAACAGACGCCAGCAAAATTGAGCATCTGCTGTCAAACTTGCTGGCAGCCGCCACTCCTATCAAAAAAAGAGGCGCTAGGGACGCGCTAGTGCCCCTAGCGCCTCTTTTTACCATGGGCCCTCATTTAAATACTGAATCGCGTGCACAGGAGAGTGGCCTGTGCGCGCGCCGGGATAGCGGGCACTCTCCCGTGACTTTTACTGAATCGGCATGTTACAGGGATAGTCTATCTGTGCTGTAATCCGCGGGTCATTTCTAATAAAGCATAATTCCTTTGATCTTCCTTTAATCCAACAGTTAAATCAGACAGCATTTGTTGAGAAATTGAGTAAATTTCAAACAACTTTAGATCAATTTCATACAATGATTAAAAATGGGAAAATTTAATAAATTGAAGAGAGATCAGGCAGATTATAAATTTGATCGGGTCTATAATTGGTCCGGTAATAAACCTTTGGGTAAAAAAGTGAGGTTCACATTCTCATCAGATGTTAATTCCAGTGGTTCAGATGAAGGGGGAAGATACTATACAAGCACCCACCAATGAAGTGAATGTACGAGGACATTTTTTTAGAAGGACATTAGTCACTCAGAGGAGGGCGCTGGCCATATCGTGGAAGGGCGAGAAAAATAGACCTGGGGGATGTGCAAGAACAGCATCAGGTAACATGGCAACATTTCAAAAAATGACATGCCAAAGACACAGAATTGGAATCTAATATAGATTCCTCGGTGGTAGTGAATTTATCATCAATTCAATTAACTGGTCCTCAATTAGAGGTTTTGAATCAAGGGTTATCTTTTGTACCATTCAAAGTTTGATAGCAGAGTGACAATACGTTTCATCTGAAAATTGAATTTGAAATTGTATCTTTTCTAAAAATTATGTGGAAATCCTGGATGGTTCTGTGGTCAAACCCCGGTCTACTTGGCAACCTCCGGGACCGGTAGATCCTCATATTCAAACTTTCCATCTATTAGTATTACAAGATTTGACAATGTTTGAATCTAAATCAATGAAATGGCAACAAAATCTACCGTATTCACATCAGTCCTTGGAGGGATTGTCTAAATCAGGGGTCGAGAACCTTTTTGGCTGAGAGCCATGAACGCCACATATTTAAAATGTAATTCCGTGAGAGCCATACTAACTACAACCCTCCTGACTTCCCCAAGACCTACCAAATTAATTTACTACAACCCCTACTCTCCTGACTCCCCCCAAGACCTGCCAAAAGTCCCTGGTGGTCCAGCGGGGGTCCGGGAGCAATCTCCGGGACTTGGGCTATCGGCTGCCAGTAGTCAAAATGGCGCCGACGGCCCTTTGCCCTCACTATGTCACTGGGGTCAACCAATGGCGGCGGTAGCCCCTGTGACATAGTAAGGGCAAAGGGCCGTCGACGCCATTTTGACTACTGGCAGCCGACAGCCCAAGTCCAGGAGATCGCTCCCGGACCCCCGCTGGACCACCAGGGACTTTTGGCAGGTCTTGGGGGGGGGGGGGGTCAGAGGGTGGGGGGTTGTAGTAAATTAATTTTGGAGGTCTTGGGGGGAGTCAGGAGGGTGGGGGGTTTTGTTAAATTTTTACTTTTTATTAAAGATTTGTCTGCGAGCCAGATGCAGCCATCAAAAGAGCCACATCTGGCTCGCGAGCCATAGGTTCCCGACCCCTGGTCTAAATCATCGGAGCTGATCATTAAACCTGCGGATAAAGGGGGGGCAGTATTGATCCAAGATAGAGAAATACATCAATGCTATGATGAATCATTTACAGGATTCACATTATTATACAGTTTTGATTTGTGACCCCACTAGAGACCTTCAGAATAAAATAGAAGGAATCATTCAATCTGTGAGTGGACTTACATCCAAAGAAATTTTTTTTTTTTTTATTTATTGGTTTCGCATCCACGAAGACTGGTGATTTATTCAGTCCCGAAGATTCCTAAAAATATGGAAGCATCGCTGATTAGACCAGTTTTTCACAGAATGGTTCTGTTTTAGAGCCAGTAGCCTTTTTGTTGACTCGTTTGTACAACAGACTAGATCATATATAAAAGACACGGAGCATTTTTTGATGTCATTACAATCATTGAATATTGAGAAATACCATTTGGTTGGTTACAATGTACATTAGTTCATTATATATGAATATACCCCAACATAGTCCCTTACAGATTGTATGACAGTTTACAGCAGTGTCCAGTTCAACAGCAGATTACATCTGATTTATTGATGGATCTAACAAAGACAATATTGTTTAATAATTATTTTTTGTTTGGTCAGTAATATTACCATCAGGTGCATGGCATCCCTCTGGGGCAAACTTTATTTGTTGCAGATTTTGAAGAATGATTTATTTTTTCGTCCTTATGGTGGGAGCACATAGAAGAATGGTATCGGTACATTGACGATATCTTTTTGATATGGTCTAGTTCAGAAACATTGCTCAAGGATTTTCTCAGTTGGATGAACACTTACAATTTACAGCCCAATATTCAGAGCATAAGGTTACATTTTTGGATGTGGCAGTGTCTTTTAATAAAGGTCAGTTTCACATTACAGTATATCGCAAGCCAACGGATAGGAACAATCTGTTGAAATCTCATAGTCATCAGGCCCGGAGTTTTAAAATGGGCTTGCCGGTTAGCCAGTTTTTCCATATTAGAAGAATCTGCTGTAGTACATTACAATTTGAAAAATAGGCTAAGTTATTAAAGGAAAGATTTTCAGCCAGAGGATATCCTCATAAAGCAATACAACATGCATACAAACGGGCTAAATATAGTGACAGGCAGCAACTTCTCCAATATAAACCGGTGAGAGAACAGTCAAGGTTGGTTTGTGTTTTGAAACAAACTACTGCGGTGGGAGTTATTGCCGCTGCGATTAAGAAACACTGGCATGTACTAGCGTTCCATGAAATTTTTCGAGAGTTACCATTGATTGCGACGACTAGAGGGATTAACATCAGAGAAAGTTGTACATTCTCAATTGGAAAGCCAAATCCAGTCAGTGGATCCTACTGGACATTTTGAATGTGGACAATGCAGTTGGTGTAAACTCTCACCATAATAGGGGAGGAATGGGTTGAACCAGTCACAGGGTACAAGATATGGAGAAACACATACAGATTGCAGTTCCATGAATGTATTGTATGTGATTATGTGCACATGTCCCAGGACTTATGTGGGACGAACAGCATGACCTATTAAAGTAAGATTGGTGGAACATAGGTCGCGTTTCAATACGGCTAAAATGACAGCACCGATGGTTCAACATCTAGTGGAGGTGGGGCATGAATTTTCACAACTGAAGTGGACTGTAATTGAACAACTTCACAGCTCTGTTCGTGAAGGTGATTTGAATGCCGGAATCAATTATCATGAGGTGTTTTGGATTTACACAATAAAGACATCGATACTTAGGAAGATGAATGAAGAACTTAATTTTGCGACATTGATATAAAGGAGGTGTGTGTTTGGGAGGACTACTAGATTTGGACGTTGTCCATTAGTAAGGTGTGATATGAGTTTGCTGGTTGGTTGGTTTTACTAGGTCAGATGTATAAAGGACGTTCAGCTCAGTGGTCAGTTGACTTTGAACAACATGTTGGATTAAAGGTAGATCATCGAAGGACTTATGCTTTTTCAGAAATGGACCTGAGGATTACAGCACAGATATCCCCTGAAAAAGGACAGTTTGTTTGAAACATGGTCACATCGGGACAGTAAGCGGGGTTGTTAAGTGTCAAAAATTGTGGGGCGAGCGATTTAGAAGTCTTAGTTTTAGCCATTCAATTTAAATTGCACTTGACATTGCATTTAAAAAAAAAAAAAAGCACAAAAGGGAGGTGGTTGGAGGTTGATTATAGATCAGCATTTAACAGTGCCAGGGGGCACACACAATTATGAAACCATCAACCCCTTCCTAAAACTTTTATTAAGGTGCTTTGGAAAAGATGGCAAAAAGGATGATGTAAAATATTAGATCACCTTTTGGGGATTAAGAATGGTTGAAGTCTTGACATAAAAAAGAATAGATTTTGAGTTTAAGCAGTGATGGGACATTTCTGTCTAGTTTGATTTATTTAACTTCTCAGCCAGCTAAATGCTTCTGAATAAAAACCTCAATGTCTCTCACGATTTGTTATCGATGCCTTGGACTGAACCATGACCAGAAGAAATGTGAAACCTGTGGATGGATGTCCCAACACTCCCAGTTTTCCAGGGCCTTGCATTTGGAAGAACTGTGTAAATCTCTTCAGAGTCACAATTGATATGTTTTAGGGTAAAGGCTTACTTAACAGCTCATCCAAAACTCTCCCGCCTCTTTGGCTGAGACTGCAGAGTCTAGTTTGGCTGGCTACTTTGCATTGAAGCAGATGTGGCATCAATCCCTGGAACTTGCCTTACCTACTATAAAGAAGCATAAGCATTCGAGTCACTGTGTGTTGGCACCGGCACAGTCAGACTATGCTGCTTCAGCCAGTGGCATAGCACAGCACTGTGCATTGAAGCACTCAAAGCACAGTGTATTGACATGCTGGATGCATGATGCAACCAGTAGCCCAATGCAAGATCCATCAGCCCAGAAGCACCCGATTATGTACCGCTATGATGCATAGTCTTTCTGATGCAACCATGCATTCAAGGCATGATCCACTGGTGCACCTATGGAAGCTACGATGCATTTGGCACACTTCACTTTATGATGTGCCCAGGTAATCCTTACTCCTGCTGACTCAATTTCTTCATGAACATACTGGACTCACAATCTTCTAAAATGCCCAAGTGTTCAACTCCCTCAGGTAATTTTGCTTCCTGTGACCTAGCAGGTTTACCTACACAGCAGTATGCTAGTCACCCGAGATCTGAAGAAGAAGTAAACTTAACCTTACCTCCTCCAATTGTCAGGGCACTAACGCCATCTAGGTTGGTAGCAGAAGGCCTTTGGAAACAGTGGATCCTGTCTGTTCAATGGTTCTGCTCTCATCAAATAGGCTGCTGTTGACATGCAAGATATCTTCATGTCAGAAGAGAATGTACCTTCACCTACCTCAGGCCAGAAGACATAGTAGTCACTCAACCAAGTTGCAGGGTTTATGAGGAGTTTCTTTACCTTTCTATCTAAAATGTCAGAACATTCCAGTCTCTCTTCTCACTTTGGCAGTTCCACTGGTTGGAGTCCTCCGCTCCCCTATGGATGTACACTCATCAGAACCCCAAATCAGGGGCTCTTCATCCACACACTCAATTCAATGGAGTCTAGTCCATCAGAGGTTTGAGACCAGGCTGTTCCTCTGTAGCTTCTATTAGAGGAGCCTCCTTTGTCACTGGAGTCCTGGACTAGTGAGCTCATACTCTTGTGCTTCAATAAGGACTCTATAAGAATACTTTCAGATCCTTTAGAGCACACTTCCCCTCCAGAACATGTTATACATTCATCAAAATTCATGACAAAAATAGGAGCAGCACTAGGTGTTCATATCTGCAAGGATAAAGATCCATATGCCAAACTACTTGAAATGTTTAAATTCTGGATACCCCAGCTTAACCTGTCACTCTATCAGTTCACGATATACTCAAAGTGCTACTTATTAAACCGTGGGAAACACAGATTTCAGGTATTGCCACTGCTCGAAAGCTGGATTTCAAGTACAGAGTCCAACAGTCCCTAGGCTTTGGCCTGGTGTATCTGCTGCCCCAATCAGTCGTCATGGAATCTGCTATGAAGAAAGCAAAGAAAATTCATATTCATTCCAGGTCCCCTCTCGAATAAACTTCTGGACTATTTTGGCAAAAGAGTGCATGCTTTTCTGTTCGCATTACTATCTATCAATTCTACATGATACAATACCTCAATGATTGTCTTCAAAAACTAAACTGTATCTACCATCCTTTGACCAGAATGTACTTCCTCACCCTTTCTGGGATTAAGAAGAGGCTGTCCAAAACCAGCTCTGTTTGGTGTTTGAATCATTTGATTCTGCTTCATTTACCTCTGCAGCTTCCATCGGAGCAAGCCAAATGGCATGGCTAAAAGCCAGTTCCATCCATGAGGATGTCCATGAAAAGTTGGCAGACCTCCTGTCCTTAAGTCAACCTCTCATGGTTTTTCCACTTGGGGTACACCACCTCAGAAGCAGTACAGGATTGCAAGGCTGGTTGCTGGGCAGGACTAGGGCCAGTCTTTGTTTAGCCACCCACCTCCCCTGCAGGTTGAGCCTTTGGGCTCTGGGAGCCAGTAAGTCTTTGCTCTAGCAGTACATCATAGTGAGTTAGTGGTATGAGAGCAAGGCTGAATAGGCCGGCACAAGGTTTTACAGACTGGAGCAAGGCTGGAAGCTTAGTAAAGCTGGGTACAGAAGGTAGATGAGGCAGAGCTTTGTACAGGAGCTGGCCGAAGCTGGACTGGAAGGCAAGGCTGACTGAGGCTAGAGCAGGGTTGGCCTGGATACTGGAGTTGAGCACAGAACAAGGACTGGGGCTGCGATAGACAAGGCAAGATAGTGAGCATAGCCAGGGAGAGAGATAAGCAAGCCAGGTTACTGGGCAGGACACTAAACAGGAACTGAAACAGACAGGGAGCTGTGGACAGGTTACTGGAATAGATAGGACTGGACAGGACAATAGTAGAGTACTGAACACCCACTCATGTCTCATTTTATAAAAGGCTTTTGTACAGAAACCACCTGTTCCATATGATCTCAATGTGGTCCTCTCTCAATTGATGAGGCCTTTTGAACCATTAGACACTTCAAGCTCTTATTTACTACTTTCCATATCTACAGTTCTATCCCAGTTCTTCAAACCCAGACAAAACTTATACCAACAGTAGTATCAGCTTTCCAATTTGCTAAAAGCCCTGCACATGAGGAAAAGAGCCCTCCATACTATGGACTACAAACGGGCCCTAGCATATTATAAAAGATGTGCTCAACCTCATTGTCAAGCCAATCAACCGGCTTTTTGTCTCGTATGACCCTAACCATTTTGGGATACCAGTACCTTAGTGATCTTTATCCAGCTGGTTAATTGAGTGCATTCATAATTGCTACAACCTGGCAGGATTGAAACTGGGAACTGCCCCAGACCTCCTCACGCAGGATCAGGGCAGGCTGCGCCACCCCAACCTCTGGGCCCTTTCGCTCACAGTCTGGATGTTGAGCAGTTGATCTTGCAGTCTCTAGGCCTTTCAGAGGAGATGTCCTTCTGGATTACCTACTGCACCTCTCTGAGGCTGGGCTTAAAATCAACTCAGTTCGGGTACACCTGAGTGCAATAGGTTCTTACCACCAGGAGGTGAACAGGTCACCGATCTTGGTGCAGCCTGTGGTAGGTTGCTTCAGCCACGGTCTCCCCTGAGGCCCCCTGTAGTCTCCTGGGACCTCAATATAGTATTGGCCCAGCTGATGAAACCACAGTTTGAACCACTGCACTCCTCTACTCTCAAGTATTTTGACCTGGAAGGTCAGTCTGTAGCCATCACGTCTGCATGCAGGGTCAATGAACTACATTCATTGGTGACTTATCTGTCCTGCACAAGATTCTTCCATGACTGGGTGGTTCTGTGCGCATGCAACTTAAGTTCGTGCTGAAGGTGGCAAGAGATTTCCATCTTAACCAATCCATTTTCCTGCCTACTTTCTTCCTTAGGCCTCATCCTAATCAAGGGGAAAGGATGCTGCACACACTTGTTTGTAAGAGGGCCTTAGCATTCTACCTGGACCTAATGGCAGGCCACAAACAATCCACCCAGCTCTTTCTCTTTTGACTCTAATAGGCTGGGAATGGCTGTTTGCTAAGCAGACTCTCTCTCTCTCCACCTGGCTAGCAGACTGCATTTCCTTCTGCTATGTCCAAGCAGGACTGCAACTGGGGAGCCACCACACAGCTCATTCTGTTAGAGCTATGGTGATTTTTGGTGAGGCCTCTGGTTTCAGTTCAGACTATCCCCACTGTTACCAACACTTGTGTCTGGCACCTGTTGGATGTCTGTTGGTCCTGTTATTTCTCGGAGCCAGCCTGTAGCTAGGGATGCACCCATATATGAGGACTACCATCCTGCTTATCCCAGGAGAAAGTGAAGTTACTTACCTGTAACAGGTGTTCTCCTAGGACAGCAGGATGTTAGTCCTCAGGAAACCCACCCGCCATCCCACAGAGTTGGATTCCTGTAATTTTTTTTTAGTTTTTTTTTTTTTTTCAATCTACTTACGAGACTGAAGAGACCCTGCATGGATGTGTAGATAGTTGCATGCTGTGTGCCAGTCAAACCTTCTAGGAAGCTTAACGGGTTTTCCATGCAGGGCTTCATATGATGATGTCGACCACATATGAGGACTAACATCCTGCTGTCCTAGGAGAACACCTGTTACAGGATAGCAACTTCGCTTTCTGAGACTATGTAGGTCTAATTTCTAGGACCAATATGACTATTAGAATTCTATGCTCCCCCCCCCCCAAAAAAAAAACCCAAACAAAACAAAACAAACAAACCTTGTTCATATAGGATTTTTCCTCTACTTGCCTCACAATGATTTTAGTTTTACAAACTGAATTAGCTGCAGTGCTAACACCTGAACATTTACATGCAGAAATTCTTCGTTTTAAACTACTTCTTTGGAGTCCCTGGAGGATGTGTCTCAGTTCTTGTGCATAAATCTGTTTTTAAATTAGGATCATAATTAATGGTGCCTTATTTTAGATCAGACAGAATAAAAAATAAGTCACTGAATTTTTAAATATTACCACTGGAATGGATTGTTTGGTTGATTCCTGAATCCATTAAACTCATTTATATATCCTCTGACAAGTTGAACAAATCCCTATAACACCCACCCCATTGTCTATTTTTCTTATGAAGATTTCTAGAAGGCAGAGACCTTTATGCTCAGTTAGTGGCCTACTCAAATCCCACCTAAAACTCCAGATTTAAATCCTAAAACTGGTGCTCTTTGATCTTGGCCTTATTGTTTTTAACAGTTCATATAATATTGAAGTTCCAGAAACCTTTTGTCTTATGTGTCAGATTGTAAGCTCCACAGAGCAGGGACTGTCTCTTCTGTGTGTCTATACAGCTCTGTTTTACATCTAGAAGCAGCACCAAAGAGCTACTGGCCTCAGCCTCGACATAACTAAAAAGTGGCTGAACATTAGCAGACCTTCTAAAACTGAAAGTGCCCAGTCATAGCCATTGCATAACAGTGGGCAGGGAGTATTGGATGTCTAAATAGTGCTCTGTGTGGGAAAGGTGAAGGGTAAGAATGTGTGATCAGTGCATACCACCCACAGGGAAACTCAGCAGCTTTTAAATGCTGCAGTAAGATGACGTGCTCACAAAAACGTATTTGCATGCACTCTATTAAATAAAATAATGTTGGATTTAATCTTGATGTTTTTTGATACCTGGTGCTGTTAGTTCTTTCTATTATGCAAGAACATGAGCTTTAGAATATAGCACTTTTTAAAGGGACAGTACAGTCCTTGCATTCAATTTATCACACAAATATAGGGCAGAAGTAGAATTAAGTACCTTCCTCCAGGCCAGCTGTTGTTCTCACATTGGATAGAAAAGCATACGTTTACATACTCTGTCCCAATGTCTTACTCCCAGGCTTTGTAATCTAAACCAGTGGTCCCCAACCTTTTTTGCACCAGGGACCGGCTTCAAGCAAGACCATTTTTCCATGGTGGGGCGGGGCTTTGGTCATATGGGGGGGGTTATGGATGGGGTTGGATTTTAGTGCATACTTATTTAATTATGACATTTATAAATCCTGCACCTCCAGTTCTCTAACTCTGTGCATCCACTGAAATTCCCCCAAACAATGGAGCTTGGATGTTTCCCTTACAGCTCATCATACTAAAAGATATTTTCAAATTCTGGTGTCACCTCACAGTAACAGCAGCACAAACACCTTCCACTGCCAGGCACATTGTGAACTAACACAAAACCCCGCAAAAAAGACACTCAAAATCTATACTGCAATCCCATCAACATAACAGTAATAACACCAAGGACTCAAACAACAAAACCCTACCTGTGAATAAGCAAGGGTAAATATTACACTGGGTCCTAGAATAACCAATACACCACCTACTGAGGAAACAAAACAAACCCGATTGCTATAGATCCCTATACAGACACTACATGCTAGCAGAATCTTCATCATGGTCACTCACAGAGCAGAGACAGACCCTCACCAAATACAGAATACAAAATAAAGGAGCACAAATTAGAAAAAACTGAAATGGAAACCCCAAGAAGCCAGACTCTGTGTATTAACAATGGAAAAACAGAACCACCATTCCTCATAAAATAAAAAAAACAAACAAAAAACAAAGCATCAGTTATAATAGTAAAAAATACTTTTAAAACTACTGATAAATAGAATTTCTATTAATTAAAATCATATACATTTTTTACAATTTCCCAAACACCAATAAAATATTTCAAAACAGCACATATATCAAATAACACACACAATAATTAAAACTAATAAGGATTTTAAAAAGCCCCTGCTGTCCATACATGGGAGCTCTTGATTTCCAGTCACCCTGATATTGTCGAGGATTAGGAGGTTATCCTCTCTCTCTCTCACACATACTCACATGTCCATTCTCTCTCACACATACACTGTCACATACATACACATTCATGCTCTTTACCCAACCATAACCTCTCACTCTCACAGACACTGACACTCTCCCCTCCCCCACACACCCCCCTCCACATACACACACTCTTACTCCCCTGGATTTTCTCATACACACTCATGCTCTCACTGGCTCCCTCACAACCTCAGAGCTCTCTCATTCCTCTGCTGCCACTGTCACTGCTGCCGCGTGGCTATTGGGGAGGTGCTGATTGCTGCTACTGGCACTGAAGCCCATTCTGCTGCCTCCTCTGTGCAGGCCCCATGGGCTTCCAGTTCCTCCATGCTGATCTCGTACATTGTGAGATCCGCATAGAGAAAGTGCTACTCTCCCAAAGATTACATGTGCCAATCAGTAAAAAGTAATTTATTTATTTTTTTTACATCTGCTGTCTGATCTTAGTTTTCTAATCGGTCACAGGCTTTTTTTCCCCACCTTCCCTTTCTTATTTTTTTTCCAATTCCTTTATATTGCCTTTTTTTCTATTTCTTTTCTCTCCATCTGTATTCTTCCCTCAAACACAGTCAGGTTCTCATTCTCACATGCTTTCGCTCTCTCACGCGCGCTCTCTCTCACATGCTCTCTCTCATACAATCATTTATACACACAGGCTCTCACTGGCACATGCTGTCTGAGTCTCACACACACAGGCTCTCACATGCTGTCTCTGCAAACATTCAGGTCTTCACTCCCACACACAGTCTATCAACTCATCTCATACACGTACACATACACACTCTACAAACCCTCAGCCTCTCTCTCACCTCTGGGCCTCCTCTTCACGGGCCACTGCAGGATGGGCTCTGCAGCGGCCCTGGTCTTCTCGGGCCGCGCTGCTCCTCTTGTGCACGCGGCTGATGCTCCTCCTCCTTCCTGCCGTGCGGCTCCGGCAACATTTTTCTTCCAGAGCCACGTGGGCAGAAAGGAGGAGCACCTGCACGTTTAGACGCGACTGTTTTCTTTGGGCCGTGGTGACGTGAGCTCCACCACGGCCCTGCTGATCTTGCTTTTCAGGTTGTGCCTCCTCCCTTTTGGGGTTGGAGGAGGCGGGTCTCCAGCCTCGCCCCACCTCCCTGCAATAGCGGCAGCCAACGAATGGTAGCCGGGGGAACGGCGCCGAGTCCCGGTCCGCGGACCGGGGGTTGGGGACCCCTGATCTAAACAGTGTTGAAACTAGTGAGGCTGTGCCATGACTATCCAGCCACTTGTCCCCATTCCTTACTGATCTGCACATGGCCACCAATAACCTGCTGGCATTGGCCTAGTTGGTTTCTAGAGATTGGTAGCCTGCTGGTTTTGACCCAGCTGCCACAGGCCTGCAGCATTACTAGTTTGTTTTTCTTCCTTTTATCAGCACCTTATTTTCTTTTCACCTTGCGTTTTGAGGAAATACCATTTCAGCTTCCTAACACTTCATACTAATATCCTGTGCATATGTATCTTAAACATGCTTACATTATGTCATTGTATTGGTTCCTATGACCTCTGTTGTGATTTGTTCCAAACATCTACAAATCTTTTAGCAAAGAAATATTTTCTCATGTTTCCTCTCTGCAGCTTGAGATCAAACTATACATTTTGGCTGGCCAGCAGACCTTACAGTAGTAGAAATGACCTGGACTAGACTGGCTGTAACAAGTTCATAGAACTAGAGAACTGTCGGTGAACATGCAGTAATCTCATATTTTAGTTAAATTATGTATATATGAATTGTACAGTAGGGACATAGAGCATCTTTTGGAATAGCAAACTGTCCACCTCCATGTTTCCTAGATCATGAAGTGCCACAGGGATCCATGTTTTCCTCATTACTCTTTACCATTTAGCCCCTGTGGTTGATGTTATCCAGAGATATAGGGTGGCCTGCCATTTGTTGAGATAAAGGAGTTATCTGATCATTACTCTCACTGGCCATAAATTGTATATCCTTGTTGGAATCATTGTTAGTTTTTGCTGAGGATGTATATAGAGGTTAGGCCGTTATGGATTCTGAGTTTTCACCCAGACACAGATTGGTTTGAAGACCACAGACCAACCTCTGAGTGAACTCCTGTTTACTGTCTTGCATTGTGAAAGGTTTACGAACAGGCAAGAGTGTTTATTTAGTTATTCTACTAACGGGCGGATTTTAAAAGCCCTGCTCGCGTAAATCCACCCAGATTTACGCAAGCAGGGCCCTTGCATGCCGGCGCACCTATTTTGCATAGGCCGCTGGCGCGCGCAGAGCCCCGGGACGCACGTAAGTCCCGGGGTTTTTTGAAGGGAGCGTGTCGGGGGTGGGGCCGAACGACGCGGTGTTTCGGGGGCGTGGCGCCGGCCCGGGGGCATGGTCGAGGCCTCCGGACCAGCCCCCGGGTCGGATGACGGCGTGCCAGCAGTCCGCTGACGCGCATAGATTTACGTCTGCTTCTCGCAGGCGTAAATCTAGGGACAAAGGTAAGGGGGGGGGGGTTTAGATGAGGAGGGCAAAAGAAAGTTCCCTCCAGGCCGCTCCGATTTCGGAGCGGCCTCGGAGGGAATGGAGGTAGGCTGCCCAAAATCGGCAGCCTTGCTCGCGCCGATCCAGGATTTTATAAGATACGCGCGGCTATGCGCGTATCTTATAAAATCCTGCGTACTTTTGTTTGCGCCTGCTGTGAGAACAAAAGTACACGATTGCGCTTTTTAAAAAAATCTACCCCTAAGTCTATGATGAGAAAGCAAGCAATTAACTTATACTAAAGCCTGAGAGAGGATCAAGGCCGCACAGCTGTGTCTGAAAAACTGATAAGAACTCAGAGGGAGGGAATGGGGCTGTTCTCACAAGCATTTGTAGTGTATAAGGGGAGACAGCGAGAGAGAGCCCTGGACGTGATGTTGTGGCTGATCCTTTGGAAAAATGTAAGCTTTTTATATCTATGTAGCAATTGTTATCTACCAATACTTTTTCTATACAAATTGATTTTATTTGTTCTATCCTTCTATTGCTCAAATAAACTTACTTCCTTACCTGGAACCGTAACTGTACTGAACCCAAGTTTGTGTGTGGCTCTCTGTGTAGGGGATAAGCTGCTGGGTTCAAGCCCCCAGGTATAATCCAAGTAATTGTGTGCTTATGAGATTAGTCCCCCAGGTCAGAGCCCCTGGGCAGGAGCCTCTGACCAGGTCTGAACCTGTAACAATCCTCTACAATCTTAATGCATTCTTGCAAGCAGTGGAAATGTATTTGGATAATTTAAGCTCTGACATTTGTTGCCAGAGGATGTGGTGAAAGCTGCTGGTGTAGCTACCTTTTTATATTTAAAAAAAAAAAAAAAAAAAAAAGGTTTGGACAAGTTCCTAGAGGAAAAGTCCATAAACCATTATTAAGGTGAAATTGCAGAAATCTGCTTATCCCTGGAATAAGCAGCATGGAATCCATCTACCATTTGGGATCCTGCTAGGGACTTGTGATCTGGATTGGCCACTTTTGGAAACAGGATACCGGGCTTGTTGGATCTTTTGGTTTGACTGCAGTTTTATATTATGTTATGATCTGCATAGTCTCAAACTTAACCCAACAAAAACTGATTTGCTTTGGTTAACAGATGAAAAAAGAAGTTGAAAGTTTTTTTTCCCTCAGTTGTAAGGTTTAAATTAGAACCAAGTAAGTGGTTTGCCGTCTGGGAGTCCAATTGGATTCCCAGTTATTGCTGGAAATGCAAGTGTCCCATGTTAAAATCTTTGTGGATTTTTAGACATATAAGCAAAGTACCTGTTTTAGTAGAAAAGATCTCCCTGTCTTGGGGACATCCTGCTATTAGGTTGAAGCATCTGCAGCTTTGTTTAGCTCATGCCTTTTTCATTGTTAGCTCAAGGTGAATTACTTTCAGGAACGGCTGCGATATGTGTAGAGGGCAAGACAAGTGCAGATCTTATTACTCTCATCCTTTTTAGGGATTACATTTAGCACACTGTTGAACAGATAATTTTAGTTTAAAATCCTCTCCGTCATTTTCAAATGTCTTCATTGAGCTATTCCACAATATTTGTTCTTCTTACTTCATTATTACAAGCCACAGATATCCAAGCTGCTCATAGCAGGTTTTATTGGAAGTACCATCTCTGTGAAATTGGTAATCACAAAATGGCATGCTTTTATCCTTTTTTCAGACCAGCATGGTGGAACTTAGTTTCACTGGAGGCCTGTTTAGACTTAATTATCTTGTATTTTGCAAGAAAGCCGAGAGATGGCTTTTTGAGTGGCCTTTAGACAGTAGGATGGGAGGGATGTATATTCAGGTATTAACTATCTGGTCCCTTTTGGATTGAGGGGCTGCTGCTTACTACCTTGAGGGGTTTTAGTTACTTATGTTTTAATTACCGTAATTTGGTTTGAAGAATTGTGGGTATCTTGTCAACTGTTGGGTTTTATGTGGCTTTCGGAAGGGTGGTTTCATTATCCTTTTGGATTGTGGGGGTGGTGGTAGTTTACTTTGGATTGTATAACACTCTTGATCTGTCTTTTGAGGATAATATTTATTAGATTTGTTTGTAATACTTGAGGCTTTTTGAAAGCTAAAAGCAGGTGGTATAAAGAAAGTAAGTACATTTTTAATAAAGTCCTCTGTAGCAAGGTTGCTATTGGTCAGATAGGACAAGGGAGGGAGGAATTTCTAAATTCTGGTTTCAACCATACAAACAGGCATGGAAACCATTGCTTAAAAATGATTTGATAAATCTGATTTCATTTTATCTGCTCTTATTTCAGAATGTCCAGAAAAATCCCAGGAGGATCTGTGGTTGAGATGCAGGGAGATGAGATGACGCGAGTGATTTGGGAGCTGATCAAGAAAAAGTTGATTTTTCCCTATGTGGATCTGGATTTACACAGGTAGCTCACCTTTAAAACTGCTTAACGTCTGTACACATCAGGGTTTTCTGTCCTGCCATGTGGTGCATACCTGCAAGATCTGATGGTCCGAACAGAGTTCAGCCCTAAGCGGGGGGAGGGGATTTTAGAGCTGCAGATTCTTTTTGGTGTGTTTCGATTTCTTGTAAAGCAGTCACTATGGTAGGCAATGATCAGATGTCCTGATCTTTCACCCAGTTAGTAAGGACACCAAGTTAAATGCAGTTAGAATTTTCCACCCAGAAGCAAACATAGCTCTAGGTTTCCTGATTCAATGTGGTGTGTGGATTTTTTTTTTTTAAATGATTTTCACATTGTTTTATAAAATGCTGATGTAACCCTTTTGTTGGAAGGTTTAAGTCCAAGGGCACACACACTTATTTATTCTTCGGGCCTGCTCTGGCTAGCTCTTCTCCCATAACTTTACTTTTACCAAGCGTGGATCCTTCCTGTTGGGGGGAAGCTCCTGCTTATGGCCCAGGAAATGGTGTGTTTCTCCCTTGTGTGGTGTTAGATACTGAATCTCAAGGGGTGAGATGTTGGGACAAGGCACTGGGTGTTAAATTAAAAGTTTAATTTCAAATGTTAAAGAATCAGTAAAGTCCATTTTATCCATAAAGGTGAAACTCCAGCTGACTAATTTACAGATGTGATTTTTCTCTTCTGGGTAGGTGTCCTTTTTTTTTTCAGGTATCTGTATAAAGCTTCCCATGGTGATTTAAAGTGCCAAAGCTTTCCCAGTGGGCCAAACAGGAATCCTATTGGAGGGGTCCCCTCAAACACAAAGTCCTTCCTGGGTCCAGTTTATTCATGGTCACCCAGCCTGTCCTGGTCCCATAGGGTGAAGATCCTAGGGGAAGTCTCCAAAGATCTTGATCCTTCTGAGTCTTGGTGCTGGTGACTTCTTGTGCAGGAAAAGTCTTAGAAATTGGGACCCAGGCTGTCCCAGCCCTAGAACCCTTATGAGGTGGGGTAGGTCAAAAAAACCTCCCCACAAACAATATCCAAATTCTTGCTTGCCACAAAAGTCTCCAGTGACTGCTGTATACTATCACTGGTGCTTGCCCCTTCTAGGGAGTAGATTAGGGCTCACAGGTCTTCAGCCCTTGTCCTTTGGAGAAGGCTTCCCTGGGCACAAATGGTGCAACTGTCCCTTCTGAAAAATCAGGATGCATCTTGGCCATCAAAAATCTCATGCAGTAGGCACTGTCACTGGTGCTTGTCTCATCTAGGAAACAGATTGAGGCTCGCAGGTCTTCAGTCCTTTACGGGAGTTCACAGAGAGAATCCAGCAAAAATCTATCTCGTTGCAAAAAATGAGGGGAATGCACAGTGAGAATCTCCTCAAAGCTAAACCTCTGATGAAGCAGGGAGTAATCAGCAGGAATATAAAAACTGCATCCGTACTACTCCTGAAGCTAACTCAAAACCACACCGAATACTAACTATCTGCAATACATAGGCTGAGACAAACAATTCCAGTCCTCCAGGTTGGGAGAACATAAGAGCATGCCATACTGGGTCAGAACACTGTTTCCAACAGTGGCCAATCCAGGCCATAAGAACCTGGCAAGTACCCAAAACTAAGTCTATTCCATGGTACCATTGCTAGTAATATCAGTGGCTATTTTCTAAGTCAACTCAATTAATAGCAGGTAATGAACTTCTCCTCCAAGAACTTATCCAATCCTTTTTTAAACACAGCTATACTAACTGCACTAACCACATCCTCTGGCAACAAATTCCAGAGTTTAATTGTGCGTTGAGTAAAAAAGAACTTTCTCTCGATTAGTTTTAAATGTGCCCCCATGCCAACTTTATGGAGTGCCCCCTAGTCTTTCTACTATCCGAAAGAGTAAATACAGATTCACATTTACCTGTTCTAGACTCTTATGGTTTTAAATAACTCTTTATATCCCCCCTCAGCCGTCTCTTCTCCAAGCTGAAAAGTCCTAACCTCTTTAGTCTTTCCTCATAGGGGAGCTGTTCCATTCCCTTTATCATTTTGGTAGCCCTTCTCTGTACCTTCTCCATCGCAATTATATCTTTTTGAGATGCGGCGACCAGAATTGTACACAGTATACAAGGTGTGGCCTCACCATGGAGCGATACAGAGGCATTATGACATTTTCCGTTTTATTCACCATTCCCTTTCTAATAATTCTCAAATTTGTTTGCTTTTTTGACTGCCACAGCACACTGAACCGACGATTTCAAAGTGTTATCCACCATGACGCCTAGATCTCTTTCTTGGGTGGTAGCTCCTAATATGGAACCTAACATTGTGTAACTATAGCATGTGTGGAATTCTCACAGGGATATAGTTTAAGCAGGGACCTAGGGCCATCTAGTGGCTGACCCGAGGTGCGCCACACTGAAAACACTCATTAATTTTCTTCCAGTCTTGGTTAAAAACCCACCGCTTTGGGCTTGCCTCTCCAGCTATCTGCATTCCTCCATTACTGTAGCATCTCTTCCTATCCACTCTATTTGCTCTTTACTATTGTTTTTTATTATTTATTATGCAGTGAGTTGTCTTGGGTAAGGTGTCATTGGAAAAACTGAAAATAAATGACCTAATCATAACTGTTATCAGGATTTATCTCTTCATAAAAGGAGAACCTTTTGCACCTTTAATTTTTTTCCTAGAAGCCATCTTTACTTTTTGCATCTGCACAGCCTTTAATATTTTCCCTTCCCCTGTCACCTCAGCTCCTTTATGTAACTAGAACAGTTACAACAGTGGCCTCCTATGGTTGAGTAATCAGGATGCATCTCCCTTCAGAGCTACTTTAGTTGTAGTTATTTGGTCAGACTTTAGCTGTTGCAGTAAGGGCTGTTCTTGTCCTTTTGCATTTTTTTTCCTCACACAAACACTAGCACCAGCACCTCCACATCCAAGGAGCAAGAGGCCTTTTCCTGTAAAGGTAATGTATAGTCTTGCTTCTCTATTTTGGAAACTAGCAGAGCTGACAAGTGATCTGATTAGACTTACACTTCCATACATTCTACTGTTTGTAGTCTTCCCGTTGAAACTGGCACTATATATTTATTTTATTTATCTTTTACAGGAGGTTTACTTCTCCCAGTTTGGCCAATGTTCCAATAGTTTTATAGGGTCCGATGGCAGAGTATTAATCTCCCCCATGTTATACAGGTTCTCAGTTTCAGCTAGAAGTCCAATAAGGGACTGTCCTCAGCTCATGACTCTGACATTTGCTTGTTTATGAATCTTTGATATTCTGCTTTTTGCCAGATATGGTCTCAGAGCAGATTACAGAATTTAAGACTAAAAGAGGTATAAAATGGTTGATAACAGCGAGTGCCATGGTAATGGCTTAAGGACCAAGTGCAGGAAAACTAATTTCCTAATGAGCCAGTTGGGGGGAAAAGTTTGCTTTAATAGCCATGTCTTGGCGGTTTTTCTAGAAAGTGAGGTAATTTTTTATTTCCTGGCAGATGGGTAAAGGCACTCATTCTAGATCTTAGGAGCATAGCAGTTGAAGGCTCTTAGTCATGTGGAGTTCAGTTTTTCAGAAGTCAGGGATGGGGAGGAAAGATGGGCCTTTTGTGAGGGTCGGAGCTCTCTAGCCAGGGTATAGAAGCAAGGAGACGGGTGAGATAATCCAGGATCTATTTGTTCACACATTTTCAAGATGAAGCAGTTGGTTTCAGTCGAGAGCTCGTGTAGTCTATAGAAGATGGCTTATGTGATCTGATAGTTTGGCCCCTACCAGGATTCTTGCTGCTGTGTTTTGCACGAGGAGTTGTCATTTCAAACAGATCTGGGAGATACTGTTCAGAAGAGAGTTACAGTAATTTAAAGGACTGTGATTAGTATTAGTATTAGATAACTGATTGAAATAGTATAGCTGCCCGATCTGGCTCTCAGTACTTTAGAAATGTGGTTTCTATAGTGAGGTTAGGATCAAATTGGACCCCTAGGCTTCGTACAGAATCTTTGGGCTGGAAGGGGTGCCTGATAAGGAGGGAATGGACCTTCGGGAGTGACCTCACCAGCTTAATCAGAAGTTCAGATTTGGAAGGATTAAGTTTGAGTTTATGGTTGCTGAGCCATTGGGCTACTTCCATCAGATAGTTGTTGAGATTGGTTATGGGACAGGATTAGTCAGATCCAAGTTTCACACAAAGTTGAATGTCATCTACATATAGGTGACATTCAGTGTTGAAGAATAGAATTGGGTCACAGCTAGGATGGATGTAGATTTTGAAGAAATCTGGGAAAGAACAGAGCCATGAGGTTTGTTGGAGTGGACTGTTCATTTGGCCCACATAGTCTGAGTTCTGTTGGTCAGAAAATATTGGAACTACCTAAGGGCAGTATCCTCAGTGTCAATATTCCTTAAGTGCTGAATCAAGAGGCTATGATCAACCTTGTCAAAGAGTGTAGAAAGATCCAGTAACATTAGGATGGAGCCAGCATTTTGATTTGTATTTAAATAGATTCCACTGGTTAAGTCTAGTAGGACAAATTCAGTGCTGTGACCTTTTTCTGAAATCTGATTGTGCGGGTGCAAATGTTTCTCTCTTTAAGGAAGTCAAAGAGTTTGAAGTAGACTACCTTTTCATCTAGTTTGGCTAAAATGAAAGGCTAGAGACTGGGCGGTAGTCATAGATTATTTTGTGGTCAGAGTTTGATTTTAGCTAAAAGGCCAAGTAGTAATCAGCAGTACAAGTACCAAAATGCATTAGGAAAGGTGCCCAAATGACTAAAAAGCAGGACTGTGTTAAGAAAATGGGTCACATGGCAGTTCTACACAAGTAATTTTGTTCATTTCAAACCGATTAGTAAAGCTTGTCGCAAATCCACAAACAAATGACTTGGAAATTTAATTGAAGAACTTTTTTAAAGAAGGGTTCCATATTCTAGTGCTTCTAGCCAACCAGAACCGTTCAGTTTAAAGCTCAGCATACTTTGCAGGTTGAATGATGGCATTTATTAAGAGGGAGGGTTTTTTTAAAGGATTAGATTATGAACACTATAAACTGTGTACAAAGTTTAGTGAGATTTGCTAAGCATCAGCAACAGTATTGTCTGCTGCGAAAATAGGGAAAAGGTTGCAATGTTGGGCCTGACAGAACAATTGGAAGACGTCTGTTCTGGTTTTGTGCTTATATTGCTATTACAACTGATGCTTTACTTCAGTTTACAAGCAAGTTATTGAAAGGATTTTTTTTTAACTAAGTGCAGCACCCAGATATTAGCAGTGATGTCTAGAAGTCAGAGCCTGGAGGCCCAGAAACCAATCCCACCTTTGCCACTCACTGTTTAGCCTTGAGAAAGGCATGTAATGGTAGGAATTTACAGGATTTAAAGTAAAGCTTATGGATTTACTGACTTGACATCCGGTCTCTAGCAAGTACTTGGCCATTTCTAGACAGTGGCACAGAGTAGGGACTATAGGAGCCAGAAGTAGTGCAGGGATGGGGGCAGTGGGTAGGCAGCAGGAGCCAGGAGTAGTATAAATCACAAGCACAAAACTGAGGCCCCCCAAGAGGGTGGTAATAGTGAAAGAGTGAGAGGAGCTAAAAGGAATGTGGGACTGGAAACAATAATGGAATGGAGACAGAGTAATACAGGGAGAGTGAATGAATGAGCGAGTGCAGTGAAGAGAGATGGGGAAAATCAAACACACAAAATGATACATAAATTGTGGAATGAGAGGTACAAATGAAAGGGAACAGAATGGCTAAAATGAGAGAGATGAAAAATAGAGAAGGAAAAACTATACAAAAGGTGAGACGGGGATAAACAGAAAATGGGCAGAAAAAGGAAATGAAACAAAATTAAAGTATAGCATAGCAAATAAACAAGACTAGGAAAATTGTACGCTGGAGCAGCGCTTCTCAACTGGTGTGTCTAAGCACCAGCAGGTGTGTCACGTGTCCCACTGCCCCATTGTACTTTCCTTCTCCCTTTTTTTCCAGCCCCCGCGGGGCCAATTGGAAGCCTCCTTTCTTCTTACCCCCACTGCCTAATGGGAAGCCGCCTTCATTCTGCCTGCCCCCGTGCAGGCCAATCAGAAGCCGCCTCCTTTCTACCTGCCAGTGGGAGTAGGAAGAAGGGAGGAAGCCTTTGATTGGCGGTGAGGCAGGCATCACATAGCCTAGGGGTGGAATGGGGAGGAATGGCAGTGTCGAACCCCGACGAAGCAAGGTCGCCATGGGAGCCCATTCCCGTGGCGGTGAGAGGAAAATCCGACTTCGACCAAGCAAGGCTGAGGACGTCTGTTACTCTAAAATTTTCCATTGATAATCAGGCTGAATTAGCCATGCTGTCTGGGACGTCCTCCGGGTGGCCAGACATGGAACTTTCTTTAAATATACAGAGCTGTGCTCTGCACGATTGTTCCCCACGAATCTCCTCATCCCTTCAAGTTTTTATTTCTTCCGTGCTCATCTTTCTCACATCACTTCTATTTTCTTATTCTAAAACACTTTTGGTATACCCAAAAAAGCACTTTTAAGTGCTAGTCATGGCATTGAAGGCTCCAATCTCATCTTTTTAGATTTGATTTAATTTGAAACTTCTGACTTTTCAGGCAATTACACATATATAAAATCATTCATACAATCCTATGCTAGAATAGCTATACTAAATCAGCTGCCTATGAGAGGTTAAAGTGTGTTTAAAAAAAAAAAAGCATATATCCTAACAGTTCAGACATCTAGATAGTGCTATATCGAATGCCCCAATTATGTATCGGTAATACGAGGCACCTACCAACTCAAACTACGAAGAAGTGAAAAACCTCTACATCAAAAACCCAACCCCACTTGAAAAAAATGTGACTAAGATTCTTCTGAAGCTCAGACAGGACAGGGTTCCAGTTCAGCTGAGGAATTCTCCACACTCAGCACACAATCAGGGAATGATCTTCCATCCCAGCATCAGGTCCCTAGTCCTTACAGCCTGGATGTTGAGAGAGAAGTTCTCGTTTCCTTGAATTTGCCAGATGAGGTATCTTTGATCTTTCTGGTTTTCAGAACAGTTTCCCAAACCTTTCCTGGAAGACCCCCAGTCAGGTTTTTAGGATATCCATAATGAATATGCAAGAGAATTTGCATGCATATCCTCTATTGTATGCAGATGTAGCTCATGCATATTCATTGTGGATATCCTGAAATCCTGACTAGTTAGGTGTCCTGAGGACTGAGTTGAGAATCCCTGTTCTAGAATACAGGTTCCCAAATCTGTCCTGGAGGACCTCCAGCCAGTCAGGTTTTCAGGATGTCCACAATGAATATGCATAAGAACTTGCATGCTATGGAGGCAGTACATGCAAAGTTTTCTTATGCATATTCATTGTGGACATCCTGAAAACCTGGGTGTGAATCCAAGGGACAAGTTTGGGAACCACTGTTCTAGAAGAAAATCCAGTAGAAGGTAATATGCTTTTAAGTGGAGTAAGTTTGCCTTCTGATGTAAGGGAAAGGCCCTAGATCAGGGATGGCCAACTCTGCTCCTCGAGAGCCACGAACAAGTCAGGTTTTCAGGATATCTATAATGAATATGCATGAGCTATATCTGTATACAATGGAGGGAATGTATGCAAATTCTCTTGCATATTCATTATGGATATCCTGAATACCTGGCCTGTGGTTCTTGAGGACAGGGGTGGCCAACTCTAGATATTAACTCAGACAGACATAAAATATACTTAAATATTTTGTCTGAGTAATAAGAAACATAAGAGTTGCCATACTGGTCAAATATAGAAACATGATGGCAGAAAAGGACCATATGACTCATCTAGACTTACCAGCCACCCAATTAATTTAGCTTTATAATTCCCATCACTTCCTTAGAGATCCTTGGTATTTATCCCATGCTTTCTGTTTTTGTCAAGCCTAGTATCCTGTCTCCAATAGTGGCCAATCCAGGTAACAAGTATGCAGCAGGATTCCAAAGAATAGATCCAGTCCTTCTTGCTCATAACCAGGGAGCAGTGTATTTCCGAAGTCTACATGGCTAATTGTTTTTGGACACTTCCTCCAAGAACTTGTCTAAGCCCTTTTTAAACCTAGCTACACTAACTGCTTTCACCACCACCTCTGGCAACAACCTGCACAATTGAATTGTTCCCTTTAGTAACAAAACCCCTTAATTTGTCTAAAATGTGCTATCTATTAGCTTATGTTGTAAGGGTACATAACTGTCTCCTGTATACCTGTTCAACCCCATTCATGATTTTATAAACCTCCTCCCAGCCATCTCTTTTCCATGCTGTAGAGCCCTAACCTAGGAGCCATTCCATCCTCTATACTTTCTGTACCTTTTTCTAATTCTGATATATCAATGTGCAACTATACCCTGAGTATCATGTGCTGTTCTCATCGCTCCATCTCAAAACAGGAAGATCGGCAGGGCCGTGGTGGAGCTCACGTCACCATGGCCCGAAGAAAAAGGTCACGTCTAAACATGCAGGTGCTCCTCCTCCTTCCTGCTCACGCGGCCCCGGAAGAAAAATGTTGCCGGAGCCACATGGGCAGGAAGGAGGAGGAGCATCAGCTGCGTGCAGAAGAGGAGCAGCGTTGTTGCAGCGGCTTGAGAAGAGGAGAGCCCGGTAGCAGGGTCCCCACTGCGGATCAGCCCGAGAAGATCAGGGCTGCTGCAGAGCCCATCCTGCAGCGACCCATGAAGAGGAGGCCCAGAGGTAAGAGAGAGGCTGAGAGCCCGTAGAGTGTGTATATGAGATGAGTTGAGAGATCGTGTGCGTGTATGAGATGAGTTGAGAGATTGTGTGTGGGAGTGAGGACCTGAATGTTTGCAGAGACAGCATTGAGAGCCTGTGTGTGTGTGTGTGTGTGTGTGTGTGAGAGAGAGAGAGAAAGCATGTGAGAATTAGAACCTGACTGTGTTTTGAGGGAGAAGATAGATGGAGAGAAAAGAAATAGAAAAAAGACTATGATAGGAATTGGCAAAAAAATAAGAAAGGGGAGTGGAATAAAAAAGCTGTGACCAACCGATTAGAAAACTAGGATCAGACAGAAAGGTAAAAAAAAAAAATTACTTTACTGATTGGCACATGTAATCTTTGGTAATGTGCAAGAGTAGCACTTTCTCTATGCGGATCTCACAAAATGTACAAGATCAACATGGAGAAAGTGGAAACCCACGGGGCCTGCACAGAGGAGGCAGCAGAATGGGCTTCAGTGCCAGTAGCAGCAATCAGCGCCTCCCCAATAGCCATGCGGCATCAGTGACAGTGGCAGCAGAAGAATGAGTGAGGTTCCGAGGTTGCTGGAAAAAGAGAGGGGTCTGCCTTTTGTGTGTGCATGTGTATGAATGGGAGTCTGCCTGGGGTTGTATGTGTGTGAATGCATGGGTGCCTGCCTGAGGGTGTCGTGTATGAGAATGAATGGGTGTCTTCCTGGGGTTGTATGTGTGAGAATAGGTGCCGGCCTGTGTGTATATGTGTGTGTATGTGTGAGAATGAATTGGTGCCTGCCTGGGGGGTCTGTGAGTGTGAGAATGAATGTGTGCATGCCTGGGGGATGGTGAGGGAGTGGTGTGAGTGACTGGG